>NW_028142173.1:2500-148127 GCF_055691185.1 Crinia signifera | reverse complement strand
TCTCATCCTCTGGTGATACTGTATAATGTCTCATTCCCAGCAGACACCTCTCTGGTTACATTCTTCTGATGTTACTGTATACTGTCCCATACCCAGCAGTCACCTCTCCGGTCACATCCCCCGGTGTTACTGTATAATGTCCCATTTCCATCCCCCCGTGTTACTGTATAATGTCCCAATCCCAGCAGTCTTCTCTCCGGTCACATCCCCAGGTGTTACTGTATAATGTCCCATTCCCAGCTGTATCCTCTCAGGTCACATCCCCCGATGTTACTGTATCATGTCCCATTTACAGCAGTCACCTCCCCCGGTGTTACTGTATAATTCCACATTCCCAGCAGTCACATCTCTGGTCACATCCCCCGATGTTACTGTATAATGCCTCATTCCCAGCGGGCACCTCTCCGGTGTTACTGTATAATTCCCCATTCCAGCAGTCACCTCTCTGGTCACATCCCTCGGTGCTAATGTATAATGTCCCATTCCCAGTAGTCACCTCTCTGGTCACCCCCCCCCCCATTGTTACTGTATAATGCCCCATTCCCAGCAGTCACCTCTCCGGTCTCATCCTCTGGTGTTACTGTATAATGACCCATTCCCAGCAGTCACCTCTCCGGTCACATCCCCTATTGTTACTGTATAATGCCCCATTCCCAGCAGTCACCTCTCCGGTCACATCCCCCGGTGTTACTGTATAATGTTCCATTCCCAGCAGTCATCTCTCTGGTCACAACCCCCGATGTTACTGTATAATGTCCCATTCCCAGCAGTCACCTCCCCCGGTGTTACTGTATAATGACCTATTCCCAGCAGTCACCTCTCCGGTCAGCAGCTGGATGATTTTGTTGGTGAGTTTCAGGATCTTATGGTCATTGTCTCTCTCATTTATCAATGAGTGAGGTTAAGGCACAGTCTTGGAATCCTGGGTCTTGATCCCTCTTCTGAACACATAGGGACGGCTGCTGCTGGGTGTCTCACATTCACCGTCCTTCTTCGGTGGCACATAATCCTAAGTGAGGAGAAAAATGTTAAATCAACTGCACTGATGGTATAGCAGCTCTCATAAATGCAAAGGTTCTGAGGGGTAAAAAAGAGCGATGGGATAAGTTTATACGAGTGACACCTGTAAAGTAAAAATGTATTAGTAAAATAATGTTTACACTCCTTTTGGAGGATGTGAGGTGAGAGAGGGAGATTGTCGTGCTGTCCCTACTAACCCTAACCTTACAGAGGCAGCGGTATTCCTCAGCTCAGTTGCTGTCCGCTTCTGGGTGGAATCTTCTGTTGCGGCTTTGGTCCCGGGGCGCGGCTTGCTGACGTCAGCGACTGGCGTGTCGGTACTTCGGGCAGCAGCAAAGTCTCCAACCTGTTTCATGCCTCGCTGGGCACTTTGTCAAGGTGGGGTGACTGATAGAAGTTGCTCCCTGTATGTAAGGAAATGAAGTAGAAATTCACATCCAATTTTAACATTTTGTGTATTTCAAAAATGTAAAGAAATAAAAAAAGTTTGGACATTTTCCGAGCAACAATCTGGTTGGAACAAATATTTTAACGACATTTTGGGTGTCACGAACGGTGAAACGGTGTCAAGGCATGCATTATATGTAATAGTAGAGTGCAAGACTAATAAAAACACTAATAAAGAGATTACATCTCCATATGTGCCAAAGTGGTTTGTGCAAAATGCTAGTGAACAGCTAATGAACCCAATACACCAATCATGTCCAAACTATGGCCCGCCAGCTTTTGTGAAACTGCAAGTCCCATCATGCCTTGCCACAGTTTTGCTATTAGGGAATACTAAAACTATGTCAAGGCATGCTGGGATGTGTAGTTTCAAAACAGCTGAAGGGCCACATTTTGGACATGCCTGCAACATACGCTCAGTGACAAACAAGCTTTAAAATCAAAGTCAATTGTTTGGTGACCCGACTCCCAGGCTGCACCTCACCTGGATTTCTCCTCGCACCCTTCACGCACAGTAGGGCAATAAGCTGCATCTAGTTTATTTAGGGCGCAAAAATGCAGCCGACAAGACCAGGGCAAGTGCTGCGAACAATTCATTAGCTCCCACTACATTAGGCAAGAGCTACGGGTGCACAAAACAATTGAATCACCATTATATGTTGTTTAGCACCTTACATAAATTATATATATATTTTTTATTATTATTATTTTAATATGCAGTACAGTAAGACCAGCAACCCTTACCACCAGCATAGCTCTGCCCCAACACTCATGAAGCACCGCCTACATGTTTTGATTGGCCCACAATCCAATCAGTCAAAGAAAATGGATCACCATCAATAGGTAAAAACATTGATGGTCATCCATTGCATAGTATGCCACAATCAATGGGCAGTTGCACTATTGTCATCAATTGCAAAGACGTCCATCCCTAAAGCTGTGCACACACAGTGCAAGTGAGCCTCTGCGCTAAGTTTGCAGTTAAGCACAGATGGCTCAGCATTGTGTGCTGAACAATCTGTCACGGCCAGTGTTCTCTGGTGTGAGAACACTGGCGATGACTAGATTTATAACTGGATGCAGTGTAAATCTAGTCAGGCAACAGCGACGCGCGGGACCGCGCAATCGTCATCACCAGAGGGTATACACGTGGAGTGATCCTTTTTTCATTTCTAAGCGATCACTTAGAAATAAATGAGTTTTGGGGAAAGGGGAACGTGGGGCAATCAGTCGCACAGGTTTTATCAAAGCAGTATTGTTCTCATTTACCCTCAGTGTATTTGTACATCGGTTGGTTAACCGTGAGTAGGGAGGGTGTGCTACCACTGGACACAGGTTTGACAATTTTTGGAAAGAAGAGAAAGTATGTCTCTGTGTGGTGCACAGGTTATTAAGAAAGTAAAATTTAACTTTTATTTGGATATGTTTAAAAGAATGTAGCGAAATATAGACAGACAGTGACACATAAAGACACACACAGTGTAGGTTTAAAAAGGATAGAAATCCTTACTCAGTGTGATCCAACTCAATATCCTCCTAGATGTTGGTTAGATTCTATGTATTAGTAATAATGGTTTATTGTACAGTTTTCCACAGTGGAATTTTGTGCGTTTAAGTCGCCTATTACTGATCTGCTGGTAACAAAATTATCTGGGTTTATGTTCCCCTGTGATGTTACTGATCAGATTACTTCACATCACAAATAGGGTAGGCAATATGGTGCCCCGCGGGTCACCCCTCAAGCGGTGCGTGTCTGGTGAGATCTGCCACCTCTGCACCAGCACTGCGCGCCGCAAATGAGAGGGAGAGCCGCGTCAATGAGGACGTGTACCCTGCAGAGGAGCTCCGGCGTGTTAGAGTCAGCGCCGGAGATCTCCGTCTGTTAGGAGTCAGATCTGAGCGCTGCGGACGTCACGCAAGTAGCGCCTCTGACTGAGCGGTCCAGTGAGAACTGGCATACCGCTCCGACTAAACGATTTTAAGCTAATACAGATCAAAATACATGTAATAGGGATAGGGGAGAGGAGGAGAGCACACTGAGTGGACCTAGACACTCAGTGTGCTCTCCTCCTCTCCCCTACTTTCTCACTTAGAAATAAGCCTCATATCCCCCTGGGCGGGATGTATTAATGTACATCACTGACCCTCGTCTGCCAGCCGCCGCGATGCTACCGCATATGTACTAACATATGCGGCTAGCATCGGGTTGCGGTGACGGAGACCCCCGCGATACCTGTAATGTGGTGTGCGGGGGTCTCTGTCACATCCTGGCGGCTGTCAGTGTCCCCCTGCCTCTCCTCCTCCTCCCTACAGCCGGATGTCCTCCCGGCTGTGACACCTGCTGGGGGAGGAGGAGATCGATGGAGGACGGGAGGGGGGGGGAGGTCGCAAGGACGGTGGGCGGCGATAGAAGCCCATAGGCATCTATAGGGTATCGCCACCCAGAGGTGGCGATACCCTGCCAGGCGGAGACGGGGCGGACGGGTAATGGTACATAGGGAAATGCGGTAAAACCCCCGTTTTACCACATTTTCCCTTTAGTACATCCCGCCCCCTGTGTGTATGCCCCATTAGGATAGTAGATAATACAGTATACACTTTAGACTACAGTATAACTAATGTGACAATAATCCCTGTATAACATACCTCCCAACTTCTGTGTTGGGGAAATAGGGGGTGGGGCGTATGCAAATGAGGGCACAGCTTATGCTAATTAGCCGCGACCTCATTTTCATACGAGAATAGACGCGGTACTTGTGTAGTTTCACGGCCCCGGAATTGCAGAGGCTCGCATGCCGCTCTAGCTATGAAACTTGGCAGCCTGCCAGGTAGCGTAGCGCTGCGCGTGCCAAATGTAATGAAGTGTATCGTGTAAAAAACAGACAAACGGGGCTTAAAAACAAACAAACGGGGCTTATAAATCGCACACCCCGGCACATCGCAAACCCCGGCACACCGCTGGTGTTCCCAATGTAGACGCTAACTTATTTAGCGTCTCAATTCACACTCCCGGCACTTCGGCTTAGACGTGCGCGGACAGCGTTACGTAGTCAGTCAGGGAGCTACGCAGTTTGCGTAGTCAGTCAGCAGTAGCCCTGTATGAGACACTGAGGTGAATGTGTTCCTGAATCAGCCTCACTATCCACGCTCACCCGAAGCGTGGAGAGCCCCGCGAGGGGCGGCGGTACGCGTCCTACGACCTTTTCATACCCCCACTATCCACTTCGGCATGGAGTTGAGAATAGAATAGTGTGGCGAGCGCAGCGAGCCACAGAGCCCGAAGCGTGGCGAGCGCAGTGAGCCGCGCGAGGGGACACGCATACCTTCACAGCTATCTGCGTCCCCTCGCGGGCTTCACAGGTGTCAGCGTCCGCTCGCCACGCTTCGGGCTTACGCTGACACCTGTGAAGCCCGCGAGGGGACGCGGATAGCTGTGAAGGTATCAGCGTGCGCTCGCCACGCTTCGGGCTCGCTGCGCTCGCCACACTATTCTATTCTCAACTCCACGCTGACGTGGATAGTGGGGGTATGAAAAGGTCGTAGGACGCGTACCGCCACGCTTCGGGTGGCCGTGGATAGTGGGATTTACACGGTCCACAGCTGTGGCGTCCACTAGTGGCACTGAGGGTGGGTTTCAATAGTGTTCCCCTAGGGCCACCTAAATTTAAATGCTTTTGCGTCTAAATTTAAATGTACCCCTTCACCTAAGTAAATCCAGACGCATTTGCGTCTGGGTTTACAAGCCCCAACACCTTTGCGGCTTGCAAGGCGCCTGTATTCTAACGCTTTAGCGTCTGAATCCAGGCTTTCCGGCTTCTTAGCGGCTATCTATGTGACTCGAGATTCAAACGCAGTTGCGTCTGAATCTCGCGTACAGTTTAGAAGCGCCGGCATCGCTGTGCCGGGGTGTGCACTTTAACATACCCCCGTTGTCAGCGGTGCCCAGGCGCTGCCTATTTCACTGTGGAACTACAAGTGCCACAGTGACATTGACCTGTCAGCGCTGCTGCTGGCCGGCAGCTACGCTGTTTACATACAGCTAGTGCGGCACAAGCTCAGTCAGACAGAGCTAGAGCGGCACGCGCACGGTTAATCAGAGCAGGCTGCCAAGTTTCATAGCTAGAGCGGCACGCGAGCCTCTGCACTTCCGGCGCCGTGAAACTACACAAGTACCATAGACGCTGTGCGCATGCGCACAGCATCTATTCTACTAGATTGGGGGTCTCCCAACTGCCACCCCCCGCAGCGGGACAATGCCTGCCGTGGGTGGGACAGCGGGACAGGACCCGAAAATCGGGACTGTCCCGCTGTAATCGTGACAGTTGGGAGGTATGGTATAACCATCCAGCAAGCAATCCCGTACATGTACTTGGTGTCACCTGAACGCAGCAGTGATCCCAGCCTATATACAGTATGCCCAGTTTTCCTACATCTGCACTAATGGCTACGTGCAGTTTGATAGCCTGTACGGTTTGGCGCACCTGTATCTCACCACATTGGCATGCCGGGCACATATTTACCATTACACTCACATGTGTTTATTATCATAGAACATAGCAAAGCGCGCATAGCTACTGCAGCAGAGAGAGAGAACATATGGTATACACACAGAGGCTTTCCATAGATTATAATCTGGTCTATATACACCTGTGTCACACTTTGGGAAAGCAGATAGATAATATACAGTGTATAATAATGCAGACAGCACTGGGGCTGAGATATTACAACCTGAGCCATAGAGTAGCGCTGCTGAGGATACACTGGTATGCCCATACACATAGATATCCCCAGTAGCACCATACAGCAGCCCTGTGGGAGTCACATACATGACCAACATACAGACTGAGCTCCAGTCCTCACCCACAGGTTGCTCAATGCTCAGGGGGTGTTCTGCACATGTGCACTTACCAGCCGCTTCTTCTACGCAGGGGCAGAGCGTCCATGGCGTCCCAGTCAGTGACTGCCTCCATCAGAGCAGCCGGGGCAGAGTGCTCATGTAGGGGGAGCAGCAGTGATGACGATGCAATATGTGCCAGGTGTAGTTCCAGCAGCTGCCAATAGGTGGCGATGGTGCGGCACAGCGTGAATGACGTCACTGCATTGTAGCTACGAGATACACGGACAGTCCGTGTATGAGTGGCTGGTACAGTGGCGTGTACCGTTAGTTCAGCGTCTGGGACAGCCACTCAGGCTGAGCCACCACGGGTTCGAATCCTCCTCCAGTGTCTGCTGTTTCAGGGGCGTGGGGTGTAGCGCCTTCGGATCCGGGAGCAGCCTGAGTTTTTGACTCATCCACTGATACCACAATATTTTCTGCTCAAACTACATAATATTAATAATTAGCCACCATATATAACCAGGAGGAATAACTTTAAGTGGGGGCAGGACGGAGACTGTGTACAGACCAATTACCATTACGGCTGCTCTGATGGAGGTAGTCACTGACTGGGACGCCATGGACGCTCTGCCCCTGCGTAGAA
Source organism: Crinia signifera (assembly GCF_055691185.1). NCBI lineage: Eukaryota > Metazoa > Chordata > Amphibia > Anura > Myobatrachidae > Crinia > Crinia signifera. The sequence goes on along the minus strand of NW_028142173.1, from coordinate 141,180 downwards.
TATACAGTTTATTCATTGGCACAAAACAGCAAAATAGGTTAAAATTAAAAAAGTGCATTAAGAAAAAGTGAATAGAAATTGGAGCTGTGTGTCCGTGTCGCTGTACACTTATACAGTGCCCGTGTCAGCAGATTTCCACATACACAATTTTCTTTAATAACTCATGTCGACCTATTCCTGTGTTGACCTTTTTCATGCAGCCTTTTGGATTGTGTCGACCATTTTCAGCGTCAATTTAAACCAGGTCGATCTTTTTCATATGTAGACCTTTTCACTGCAGACCAATAGATCTAATTACTGTTGACTTAATGACCCTCACCCCTGGTCACAGCATCTATAAACTGTTATGTAGGACAGGAGACAAGTCCCGAAAACGAATAGCATTCCTCCCAACTGTCCTGATTACAGTGGTACGGTCCCGCTATTTGGAGCCTGCCCTGATGTCCCTTGAGGGGAGGTGATCATGGCTGCTCTGCTTTGTGGGGCAGCCGGTGATTGCTGGATAGGTGCAGCAAGGAGAGACGGGGCTGGGTACGCTGGCAAAGAAGATGGAAAACCCGGGGCCTCGATGCCCGGTCCCGCCCCCGTTGCACATAGCCCCACCCCTTTCCAGGGCCAGCTGCATGCAGGTCCCACTGATCTATTGGTAAAAGTTGGAAGGCATGTTTGATGTTCTGTGTATACAATACATTCCTTTTTCTTTTTTAATAGTAGGATCGGCAGCAATTAGCTGTATGCTCTGGCCTTCGTCTGCGGATCTTCACCTCCAATGAAGTGTATGGCCTTTGTCAAACATACATAAAAAAAAAAAAAAAATGATACCCGATCTATTGTCTGCGGGCGCGGCCTGACGGGCAACCCGTACAGACAGACGTGATTCTAGTCTGGCTCTAAACACAGATATTTCTCCATTCCCTGGAGAGAAATTGGCCTCACACTCCTTGCTGAAACAGGTAAGGATCATATGGTCGACCTAAAGATTGTCGACAGTCATTAGGTCAACATACTGCAAGGTTAACAGGTCAACAGGTCATTTGGTCCAAAAAAGCATTAGGTCGAAATGGTCTAGCTCAACATGGGGTTTTGTACTTTTTTTTTTTACCCGAATGCCGACACAGTCAACATGGACACAGGATTAAGTGCACCGCATCCCCTCGCATGTCTGGCTGTGCTTGGCACTCTATGTTATTCTCCTACCACACCCTAGTGCAGGCATTCCCAACCACGGTCCTCAAGGCACACCAACATTACAGGTTTTAATGATATCCAGGCTTGAGCACAGGTGACTTAATTAGTACCTGTGATTTGGATTAATCCATCTGTGCTGAAGCCTGGATATCACTAAAACCTGCACTGTTGGTGTGTCCTGAGGACCGTGGTTGGGAACGCCTGCCCTAGTGGATGGTAGGGCATGAAATTCCGCCTGTCAGCACATGTCGGCTCAAAAAAAAAACCAAAATTCCAGTGAAAAACCCAGTCGACCTAGACCATGTTGACCTAATGACCTGTCGACCTAGACCCATGTCGACTTTGCAGTATGTCGACCTGATGACTTTCGACCATCTGATACCGCTGATACCGGTTAATAGATAGAGGTTATCAATCCGCACGGCCTGTAATTGGTATAGCTATCTCACCCCTGCATTACTATATTAAGTATCAATTGGTAATGGGGGAGGCGCACCCAGGAATATGTATTAGACTTGGAAGCAAAGAAAGATAAAGTATTCCTACAAGGGGCAATCTAGGTTAGCATATATTAATGTTCTGATTAATGTTATAGGTACATTAATAAAGTGACCCAAGAAACAGAGAATTGGCTAAAACATGATGTTTATTGATTCATTTATTAAGGACAGCGAAATATTAACCCCTTCCCGACATTTGACGTACATTTACGTCATGGCCGGGATGTTCTTCCCGACACATGGCATAAATGTACGTCACGACTTTAAACTGTCACTGCGTCTAGAGACGCAGTGACAGAGGGACGATGTCTGCTGTCCCTGACAGCAGACATGTCCCTGCATGCCCAGGGGGGGCTGCGATGCCGCCCCCCCGTCGGCGATCGCTGTGATTGGCTGTTCAGTGTGAACAGCCATTCACAGCGGTTTCCTGTGTTACCAGCGAATCAGACGCTAGGTAACACAGGTGTCAATCACCGCCGGGCGTCAGGGGGCATGAGGGGGTCATCGGTGACGATGACACCTCACCCCACCCTCACCCCACCTGCCCCCAAGGCTGTGATTGGTCCGTCGGACCGACAGCCAATCACAGCCAAGGCGCGACATTTAAACTAACGGTGACTGCGCTGCAGACGCCATTCCGGTCTGGAATAGCGTGCAGAGCGGTCACCGTGCCTATCTGCCGTGATACTGACCTGATCCTTGCTAATACTTACCTGATCCTTGCAAATACCTTACCTGATCACCTGATCACTGCTTGTAGCGTGCTGGACGCTTCCTGGATCTGACTTCTTGGGACTTCCTGCTGCTGCTGCAGTGTGATAGAGAGATAGAGAGATAGAGAGAGAGATAGAGAGATAGTGACAGAGAGAGCTATATTTTGTGTCTGCTACCCCCCCTTTTTGGGGGTGCAGGGTTTTTTTATATATAAATAACTGTCAGTGCTGCTGCTGCAGTGTCATAGAGTGATAGATAGTGATAGATAGTGATAGATAGTGACAGATAGAGAGATTTGTGTCTGCTACCCCCCCTTTTTGGGGGTGCAGGTTTTTTTTTATATATATAACTGTCAGTGCTGCTGCTGCAGTGTCATAGAGTGATAGATAGTGATAGATAGTGAGAGATAGAGAGATAGAGAGAGATAGTGACAGAGAGTGATAGAGAGTGTATATTTTGTGTCTGCTACCCCCCCTTTTTGGGGGTGCAGGTTTTTTTTTATACATATAACTGTCAGTGCTGCTGCTGCAGTGTCCTAGAGTGATAGATAGTGATAGATAGTGATAGATAGTGATAGATAGTGATAGATAGTGATAGATAGAGAGAGATAGTGACAGAGAGTGATAGAGAGTGTATATTTTGTGTCTGCTACCCCCCCCCCCCCTTTTGTGCTGATCAGTATATCTGTGCTGATCAGCAACTTTTTGGGGGCGCAGGGGTTTTTTTTTTTATATATACCTGTCAGTTGCTGCCAGTTGCACTGTCAGTTGCACCAAAGGTTGTGCACCTGCTGCCCCTCACTGGTAATCAGTGTCGCATCACTGATCACCTTTTTTTTTTTTTGAGAGTGCTGTGGGGTCTTTTTTTAATTTTTTTTTTACACACACTGTGATTTTGTGGGTGTCCTGTGGCCACTGTGCGCTGATCAGTGACGTACATCACTGATCAGCTTTTTCGGCACAGGGTTGATCTATTTTTTTTTTTTTTTGATCAAATTCCTGTTGCCTTTGAGCGCTGTTCAGTGACGGACGTTACTGACCAACATCTGTGCTCAATTTTTGGCGCAGGACCTTTTTTTTTTTTTTTAACCCCTTCAATTTTTTTTTTTTTATTGGGATCAAATTCCTGTATAAAGTATTTTTTTTTTCTGCACTACATACACACTACACACTACATACCCCCCGGGTTGAAATAAAGTTTGTACCCCCCCCTACACTATACACGTGTTGAAACATTTCACTACCAGTAACACAAAAATAAAAATGGCATCCCAAATGTCATCCCAAATGTCATCCCAGTCATCCAGAAGAATGTATTCAGCGGAGGAGGCATATGCCATGCTTGCCTCTGACTCTGACACAGCCAGTGATGCAAGCGGGGAATTTGAAGGATTTGTCTTAAGCTCCTCTTCCTCCTCTGGTGATGAGGGACCCCCTCAAAGACGCCCCCGTAGAGCAGCTGAGACCCCCCCAATAATTGATCTCGTATGGACCCCACCACCAGACAATTTTGTGCCCCAGGTTCCTGAGTTTTTGGCCATGCCAGGAATCCAATTTGATTCCACAGGTCTCAGAGAAATTGACTTTTTCAAATTATTTTTCTCTGATGATTTTATAAATTTAATGGTGGACCAAACTAATTTATATGCCCAGCAGTTTATTGCTCAAAACCCCACGTCATCATTTGCTAGGTGGACCCCTGTAGATGCAGTAGAGATGATGACGTTTTGGGGTCTGGTGTTTCATATGGGCATAGTAAAAAAGCCAGAAATTAGGCAATATTGGAGTACAGATGTTCTGTACAGCACCCAATTTTACCGTATGGCCATGCCCCGGGCTCGATTTGAGACGATCCTTACATTTTTGCATTACAACGATAATGCACAGTGCCCTCCCAGAGATGATCCCACCTTTGACCGGCTATTCAAAGTCAGGCCGGTCATTGATCATTTCAGTGCCAAATTTGCAGAGATGTACATCCCTGAAAAATTTATTTGTATTGACGAGTCCCTTATACATTTTAAAGGAAGGGTTAAATTCCGCCAGTACCTTCCCAGTAAGAGGGCAAGGTATGGCATAAAAATGTATAAGCTGTGTGAAAGCACCTCAGGGTACACCCACAGGTTTAGGGTATATGAAGGGAAGGATTCAAGAATTGAACCGCCAGAATGCCCCCCCTCCCTCGTAGGTGTTAGTGGAAAAATTGTCTGGGATTTAGTGCACCCCTTCCTGGATAAAGGTTATCACCTCTATGTGGATAACTTTTACACCAGCATCCCCCTGTTTAAGGCCCTTGGTTCAAGAGGTACAGCAGCTTGCGGTACTGTGCGCAAGAACCAAAGAGGCCTCCCAAAAACGCACATTGCCCAAGTAATGAGAAGGGGTGAAAGCAGGGGAATATGCACCGAAAATATGTTGTTGGTCAAATATAAGGACAAGAGGGATGTCCTTATACTGACAACAATTCACGGAGACAGTACCACCTCCGTCCCTGTACGAGGTACCAGTACCCACACCTCCAAACCTAATTGTATCCTGGATTACAATAAGTACATGGGCGGAGTGGATCTTTCAGATCAGGTACTGAAGCCGTACAGTGCCCTGCGGAAAACAAAAATCTGGTACAAGAAGCTGGCCGTGTATATCATCCAGATGGCACTGTATAACGCTTACGTGCTATTCCGTTCTACCGGCCAGAGGGTGACATTTATGCACTTTCAAGAGGAAGTCATAAAGGGCCTAATATTTGGGAACCAGCAGGCAGAGGGCCCCAGTAGTTCTAGTACTGGCCCCCGTATTGTACCAGGGCAGCATTTTCCTGATGAAATCCCCTCCACTGGAAAAAAGGGCAGGACACAAAAAAGGTGCAAAGTTTGCTATAAAAAGGGAATAAGAAAGCAAACTATTTTCCAGTGTGACACTTGCCCCGACAAACCCGGCCTATGTATAAAGGAGTGTTTTAAAATATACCACACATCTATGGATTATTAGGTTCATAATTTCACCGTGCTTCGGGGGTCTTGCTAATGCGACATAGCACCCACCAAAATTCCACCAGAATCTGAGCTGCAAAATCCAAAAATCACTCCTTCCCTTCTGAGTCCTGCCATGCACCCAACTGGTATTTTTTGGTCACATGTGAGACATTGCCGTACTCGGGAGAAATTGGGGCACAGATTTTGGGGTGCTTTTTCTCCTTCATACCTTCTGAAAATGAAAAATTTTGAGCCAGAACTGCATTTTTGTGTAAAAAAATGTAATTTTTCATTTTCACTGCCCAGTTGTATCAAAATTGGTGAAACCCCTGGGGGTTTGAAATGTACACTATACCCCTAGATGAATTCCCTGAGGGGTGTAGTTTGCAAAATGGGGTCACTTGTGGGGGGGTTCCACTGTATTGGTGCTTTGGGGGTCTTGCTAATGCGACATAGCACCCACCAACATTCCACCAGAATTTGTGCTGCAAAATCCAAATATCACTCCTTCCCTTCTGAGTCCTGCCACTTTTTGGTCACACATGAGGCATTGCCGTACTCGGGAGAAATTGGGGCACAGATTTTGGGGTGCTTTTTCTCCTTCATACCTTCTGAAAATGAAAAATTTTGAGCCAGAACTGCATTTTTGTGTAAAAAAATGTAATTTTTCATTTTCACTGCCCAGTTGTATCAAAATTGGTGAAACCCCTGGGGGTTTGAAATGTACACTATACCCCTAGATGAATTCCCTGAGGGGTGTAGTTTGCAAAATGGGGTCACTTGTGGGGGGGTTCCACTGTATTGGTGCTTTGGGGGTCTTGCTAATGCGACATAGCACCCACCAACATTCCACCACCAAAAATCACTCCTTCCCTTTTGAGTCCTGCCATGCACCCAACTGGTATTTTTTGGTCACATATGAGGCATTGCCATACTCGGGAGAAATTGGGGCACAGATTTTGGGGTGCTTTTTCTCCTTCATGCCTTCTGAAAATAAAAAATTTTGAGCCAGAACTGCATTTTTGTGTAAAAAAATGTAATTTTTCATTTTTACTGCCCAGTTGTATCAAAATTGGTGAAACCCCTGGGGGTTTGAAATGTACACTATACCCCTAGATGAATTCCCTGAGGGGTGTAGTTTGCAAAATGGGGTCACTTGTGGGGGGGTTCCACTGTATTGGTGCTTGGGGGGTCTTGCTAATGCAACATAGCACCCACCAACATTCCACCAGAATCTGAGCTGCAAAATCCAAAAATCACTCCTTCCTTTCTGAGTCCTGCCATGCACCCAAATGGTATTTTTTGGTCACATGTGAGGCATTGCCGTACTCGGGAGAAATTGGGGCACAGATTTTGGGGTGCTTTGTCTCCTTCATTCCTTGTGAAAATGAAAAATTTTGAGCCAGAACTGCATTTTTGTGTAAAAAATGTAATTTTGCATTTGCACAGCCCAGTTGTATCAAAATTGGTGAAACCCCTGGGGGTTTGAAATGTACACTATACCCCTAGATGAATTCCCTGAGGGGTGTAGTTTGCAAAATGGGGTCACTTGTGGGGGGGTTCCTCTGTATTGGTGCTTGGGGGGTCTTGCTAATGCGACATAGCACCCACTAAAATTCCACCAGAATCTGAGCTGCAAAATCCAAAAATCACTCCTTCCCTTCTGAGTCCTGCCATGCACCCAAATGGTATTTTTTGGTCACATGTGAGGCATTGCCGTACTCGGGAGAAATTGGGGCACAGATTTTGGGGTGCTTTTTCTCCTTCATACCTTATGAAAATGAAAAATTTTGAGCCAGAACTGCATTTTTGTGTAAAAAAATGTAATTTTTCATTTTCACTGCCCAGTTGTATCAAAATTGGTGAAAACCCTGGGGGTTTGAAATGTACACTATACCCCTAGATGAATTCCCTGAGGGGTGTAGTTTGCAAAATGGGGTCAATTGTCGGGGGGTTTCACTGTATTGGTGCTTGGGGGGTCTTGCTAATGCAACATAGCACCCACCAACATTCCACCAGAATCTGAGCTGCAAAATTCAAAAATCACTCCTTCCTTTCTGAGTCCTGCCATGCACCCAAATGGTATTTTTGGTCACATGTGAGGCATTGCCGTACTCGGGAGAAATTGGGGCACAGACTTTGGGGTGCTTTGTCTCCTTCATTCCTTGTGAAAATGAAACATTTTGAGCCAGAACTGCATTTTTGTGTAAAAAATGTAATTTTGCATTTGCACAGCCCAGTTGTATCAAAATTGGTGAAACCCCTGGGGGTCTGAAATGTACACTATACCCCTAGATGAATTCCCTGAGGGGTGTAGTTTGCAAAATGGGGTCACTTGTGGGGGGGTTCCACTGTATTGGTGCTTGGGGGGTCTTGCTAATGCGACATAGCACCCACCAAAATTCCACCAGAATCTGAGCTGCAAAATCCAAAAATCACTCCTTCCCTTCTGAGTCCTGCCATGCACCCAAATGGTATTTTTTGGTCACATGTGAGGCATTGCTGTACTCGGGAGAAATTGGGGCACAGATTTTGGGGTGCTTTTTCTCCTTCATACCTTCTGAAAATGAAAAATTTTGAGCCAGAACTGCATTTTTGTGTAAAAAAATGTAATTTTTCATTTTCACTGCCCAGTTGTATCAAAATTGGTGAAACCCCTGGGGGTTTGAAATGTACACTATACCCCTAGATGAATTCCCTGAGGGGTGTAGTTTGCAAAATGGGGTCACTTGTGGGGGGGTTCCACTGTATTGGTGCTTTGGGGGTCTTGCTAATGCGACATAGCACCCACCAACATTCCACCACCAAAAATCACTCCTTCCTTTCTGAGTCCTGCCATGCACCCAAATGGTATTTTTTGGTCACATATGAGGCATTGCCATACTCGGGAGAAATTGGGGCACAGATTTTGGGGTGCTTTTTCTCCTTCATACCTTATGAAAATGAAAAATTTTGAGCCAGAACTGCATTTTTGTGTAAAAAAATGTAATTTTTCATTTTCACTGCCCAGTTGTATCAAAATTGGTGAAACCCCTGGGGGTTTGAAATGTACACTATACCCCTAGATGAATTCCCTGAGGGGTGTAGTTTGCAAAATGGGGTCACTTGTGGGGGGGTTCCACTGTATTGGTGCTTGGGGGGTCTTGCTAATGCAACATAGCACCCACCAACATTCCACCAGAATCTGAGCTGCAAAATCCAAAAATCACTCCTTCCTTTCTGAGTCCTGCCATGCACCCAAATGGTATTTTTTGGTCACATGTGAGGCATTGCCGTACTCGGGAGAAATTGGGGCACAGATTTTGGGGTGCTTTTTCTCCTTCATACCTTCTGAAAATGAAAAATTTTGAGCCAAAACTGCATTTTTGTGTAAAAAATGTAATTTTGCATTTGCACAGCCCAGTTGTATCAAAATTGGTGAAACCCCTGGGGGTTTGAAATGTACACTATACCCCTAGATGAATTCCCTGAGGGGTGTAGTTTGCAAAATGGGGTCACTTGTGGGGGGTTCCACTGTATTGGTGCTTGGGGGGTCTTGCTAATGCGACATAGCACCCACCAAAATTCCACCAGAATCTGAGCTGCAAAATCCAAAAATCACTCCTTCCCTTCTGAGTCCTGCCATGCACCCAAATGGTATTTTTTGGTCACATGTGAGGCATTGCCGTACTCGGGAGAAATTGGGGCACAGATTTTGGGGTGCTTTTTCTCCTTCATACCTTCTGAAAATGAAAAATTTTGAGCCAGAACTGCATTTTTGTGTAAAAAAATGTAATTTTTCATTTTCACTGCCCAGTTGTATCAAAATTGGTGAAACCCCTGGGGGTTTGAAATGTACACTATACCCCTAGATGAATTCCATGAGGGGTGTAGTTTGCAAAATGGGGTCACTTGTGGGGGGGTTCCACTGTATTGGTGCTTTGGGGGTCTTGCTAATGCGACATAGCACCCACCAACATTCCACCACCAAAAATCACTCCTTCCCTTCTGAGTCCTGCCATGCACCCAACTGGTATTTTTTGGTCACATATGAGGCATTGCCATACTCGAGAGAAATTGGGGCACAGATTTTGGGGTGCTTTTTCTCCTTCATACCTTATGAAAATGAAAAATTTTGAGCCAGAACTGCATTTTTGTGTAAAAAAATGTAATTTTTCATTTTCACTGCCCAGTTGTATCAAAATTGGTGAAACCCCTGGGGGTTTGAAATGTACACTATACCCCTAGATGAATTCCCTGAGGGGTGTAGTTTGCAAAATGGGGTCACTTGTGGGGGGGGGGTTCCACTGTATTGGTGCTTGGGGGGTCTTGCTAATGCAACATAGCACCCATCAACATTCCACCAGAATCTGAGCTGCAAAATCTAAAAATCACTCCTTCCTTTCTGAGTCCTGCCATGCACCCAAATGGTATTTTTTGGTCACATGTGAGGCATTGCCGTACTCGGGAGAAATTGGGGCACAGATTTTGGGGTGCTTTGTCTCCTTCATTCCTTGTGAAAATGAAACATTTTGAGCCAGAACTGCATTTTTGTGTAAAAAATGTAATTTTGCATTTGCACAGCCCAGTTGTATCAAAATTGGTGAAACCCCTGGGGGTTTAAAATGTACACTATACCCCTAGATGAATTCCCTGAGGGGTGTAGTTTGCAAAATGGGGTCACTTGTGGGGGGGTTCCACTGTATTGGTGCTTGGGGGGTCTTGCTAATGCGACATAGCACCCACCTAAATTCCACCAGAATCTGAGCTGCAAAATCCAAAAATCACTCCTTCCCTTCTGAGTCCTGCCATGCACCCAAATGGTATTTTTTGGTCACATGTGAGGCATTGCCGTACTCGGGAGAAATTGGGGCACAGATTTTGGGGTGCTTTTTCTCCTTCATACCTTCTGAAAATGAAAAATTTTGAGCCAGAACTGCATTTTTGTGTAAAAAAATGTAATTTTTCATTTTCACTGCCCAGTTGTATCAAAATTGGTGAAACCCCTGGGGGTTTGAAATGTACACTATACCCCTAGATGAATTCCCTGAGGGGTGTAGTTTGCAAAATGGGGTCACTTGTGGGGGGGTTCCACTGTATTGGTGCTTTGGGGGTCTTGCTAATGCGACATAGCACCCACCAACATTCCACCACCAAAAATCACTCCTTCCTTTCTGAGTCCTGCCATGCACCCAAATGGTATATTTTGGTCACATATGAGGCATTGCCATACTCGGGAGAAATTGGGGCACAGATTTTGGGGTGCTTTTTCTCCTTCATACCTTATGAAAATGAAAAATTTTGAGCCAGAACTGCATTTTTGTGTAAAAAAATTTAATTTTTCATTTTCACTGCCCAGTTGTATCAAAATTGGTGAAACCCCTGGGGGTTTGAAATGTACACTATACCCCTAGATGAATTCCCTGAGGGGTGTAGTTTGCAAAATGGGGTCACTTGTGGGGGGGTTCCACTGTATTGGTGCTTGGGGGGTCTTGCTAATGCGACATAGCACCCACCAAAATTCCACCAGAATCTGAGCTGCAAAATCCAAAAATCACTCCTTCCCTTCTGAGTCCTGCCATGCACCCAAATGGTATTTTTTGGTCACATGTGAGGCATTGCCGTACTCGGGAGAAATTGGGGCACAGATTTTGGGGTGCTTTTTCTCCTTCATACCTTCTGAAAATGAAAAATTTTGAGCCAGAACTGCATTTTTGTGTAAAAAAATGTAATTTTTCATTTTCACTGCCCAGTTGTATCAAAATTGGTGAAACCCCTGGGGGTTTGAAATGTACACTATACCCCTAGATGAATTCCCTGAGGGGTGTAGTTTGCAAAATGGGGTCACTTGTGGGGGGGTTCCACTGTATTGGTGCTTTGGGGGTCTTGCTAATGCGACATAGCACCCACCAACATTCCACCACCAAAAATCACTCCTTCCTTTCTGAGTCCTGCCATGCACCCAAATGGTATTTTTTGGTCACATATGAGGCATTGCCATACTCGGGAGAAATTGGGGCACAGATTTTGGGGTGCTTTTTCTCCTTCATACCTTATGAAAATGAAAAATTTTGAGCCAGAACTGCATTTTTGTGTAAAAAAATGTAATTTTTCATTTTCACTGCCCAGTTGTATCAAAATTGGTGAAACCCCTGGGGGTTTGAAATGTACACTATACCCCTAGATGAATTCCCTGAGGGGTGTAGTTTGCAAAATGGGGTCACTTGTGGGGGGGTTCCACTGTATTGGTGCTTGGGGGGTCTTGCTAATGCAACATAGCACCCACCAACATTCCACCAGAATCTGAGCTGCAAAATCCAAAAATCACTCCTTCCTTTCTGAGTCCTGCCATGCACCCAAATGGTATTTTTTGGTCACATGTGAGGCATTGCCGTACTCGGGAGAAATTGGGGCACAGATTTTGGGGTGCTTTTTCTCCTTCATACCTTCTGAAAATGAAAAATTTTGAGCCAGAACTGCATTTTTGTGTAAAAAATTTAATTTTTCATTTTCACTGCCCAGTTGTACCACAATTGGTGAAACCCCTGGGGGTTTGAAATGTACACTATACCCCTAGATGAATTCCCTGAGGGGTGTAGTTTGCAAAATGGGGTCACTTGTGGGGGGGTTCCTAAATTTTAGCATCTTATGGTGCCTAGAAACCTACATGGTGCCTAAAAAATAATCTCATAAAAAGGAGGCTCCAAAATCAAGTAGGTGCTCCTTCTATTATGAAGCCTGTGGTTTGGTCAACGTGCACACTAGGGCCACATATAGGATATTTATGAAAACAAAAGAATTGGGGGAATCAATTTTTAGTCACATTTCTCTAGTAAAATGTACTGTGTTCCTTAGAAAAATGTATTAAAATTGCAAATCTGCAAAAAAAATGAAATTTTGAAATTTCACCTACACTTTGTTTTAATTCCTGTGAAACACCTAAAGGGTTAACAAACTTCCAAAATGCTGTTTTGAATACTGTGAGGGGTGCAGTTTTTGAAATGGTATCATTTATGGGGGTGTCTCACATACAAGTCCCTCAAAGTCACATCAGAACTGAACTGGTCCCTAAAAAAATCAGTGTTTGAAATTTTCTTGAAAATTTGAGAATTTGCTATTCATATTGTAAGCCTCCTAGTGTCCAAAAAAATTAAAAGGAAGTTGAAATAATGATGGAAACATAAAGTAGACATATGGTCTATGTTAGTTATTAACTATTTTGAGTGGTATGATTATTTGTCTCACAAGCAGAAAATTTAACATTTTGCAAATTGCTAAATTTTCCATTTAATTACGACATTTTGGTATTTTTCACAAAAAAACACAGTCTGTATCGACCCAAATTTACCACTAATTTGAAGTACAATGTGTCACGAAAAAACAATCTAAAAATCACTGGGATAAGTAAAAGCAAAAAAAAGTTATCCCCACTTAAGTGATACATGTCAGATTTGAAAAAAAGGGCTCTGTCAGGAACGAAAAAACTGGCTCTGTCAGGAAGGGGTTAAAAACATAAGTGAAAAGTGATAAATGTGAAATAAAGTGCATTAGAAAAAAAATTAAAATAAGTCTGTTACGTGTGTGTTATCGGTCATAGCATGTGTGTCTGTAATACTGTTATTAATCTCCACGCAAATATCAATTATTGCTCTAATTAGGCAGTCTTGTAAATTCATTATCAAAGGGACATGTGCACGTTTCAAGATGACGGGTGCAGCAAAATTGTTAGGAATAAAGGTGCGTACACACGGGGCAATATGATCGCTAGCAATATATTGCTCAGCAATCATATTGCCCAGTGTGCCGTTTTCATCTGCGACCAGAGATGGTCGCAGATGAAAATTTAAACACTGCTGGGTGAAGAGGCAGGGGATGTCGCTGGTCGGAGGAGCATGCTCCTCCGACCAGCGACCATTCAGGGGCTGAAAACGGGAGCGCGCACCCGGCGATTTATCGCTGGTGCACACTCCAATCACTGGCAATATGGTTGCTCAGCGACCATATTCCCAGCGATTTCAGCCCCTATCGCCCCCGTGTGTACACAGCATAATCGCCCCCGGATGACGTCAGCGAACCGGGACCAGGGCGGTCTTTTTGTATGGGCTTAATGGGCACTTGCTCTGGGGCCCCAGGTGTATAAGGGCCATACTCTGATAGCTGAGGATCCCCTTTTTCCAGGGATACCAGAATTTTGAAAATCGGCCCTGGGGAAATGGAGATATCCAACTTCAAAGCAGCAGTCCACATCTGACCTGTTAATTGCACTTCCCAGTCAGAATTCTCAGGTTCTCTCTGACTAAGGCTGGTTTCACACACTCCGGCTCCTGCCGGACGGTGAAATCCCGCACGGCCAGGGAGCCGTGCCGCACACACTAGTTGTGAATGGACACTATTGTGTCCATTCACACGGGACGGCCACGGCCCGGCCGCACGGTTGCAGCCGAATCCCGCCACTGGAAGGGACGGCTGCCAGGCTGTGGCCATCCCTTCCATGATAAACTAGTGTGTGAGGCACGGCTCCCTGGCCGTGCGGGATTTCACCGTCCGGCAGGAGCCGGAGTGTGTGAAACCAGCCTTAAGGTGCCCATACACGTCTCGATGCGGGCGTGCATTTTGAGCTTAAATAGCACGCATCGCATGCCTTGTACATGCGTTGTGCATGCAATGCGATGAAAAGCAAGTACAAAAGTATGTGCAGCACATACTTTTTGTACAGTGCGATGAGATGCCGCGGGAGCGCGCATCTCAAAGCACACATTGCACCCGCCGCATTGGAATGTGTATGGGCACCTTTAGAGTTTTTCTGAGGAGGGGAGAATAGGTAAGGGTCCCAGTGCATTGCTTTGCCCAGGGGCCTACACTGCTGTTACGACGGATTCAGTATGAAATCCCGGCGGTCGGGATCCCGGCGTTCAAAATCCCGACGCCGGAATCCCGAACGCCGAAATCCTGACAAGGGGGGCACGTGGATCGCCCCCCCTTGCGGGCTCGCTGCACTCGCCACGCAGCAGGCCCGGTGCCTTGCTACGCTCGGCACGCTAATTTATTCTCCCTCCAGGGGTGTCGTGGACACCCACGGAGGGAGAAAGTGTCGGGATTTCGGCGGTCGGGATTCCGGCATCGGGATTCTGAACGCCAGGATTCCCTCCAACGGGATTTTAACTGCATCCCGTTAAGACAGCCCTGGCTGGGACTGAACCGTTTCAAAGTCCCGGTGCGACCCTGCATTTTGCGATGTGAAAGCTGTATCAGTGTGTCCGGTCATGTACTTTGACTATTCATGATCCAGCACTGAGATTGACTTATTTGTGAAGGCAGGAGAAATATTTTCATGGTCGCCAACCATCGAAGGATTTCTCCTGTAGCAGTGGAATACGAGGGCAAGTGTCTTTGTTACACATCCCCTTGCATTGTAGGGAGGGGAAACGGTGGGAACCGGTATTCGGCAGGACGGCCTCTCTAGCAATCAGGCACATCCCCTGGTGTTACTGTATAATGTCCCATTCCCAGCAGTCACCTCTCCGGTCACATCCCCCGGTGCTCCTGTATAATGCCCCATTCCCAGCAGTCACCTCTCCGGTCACATCACCAGGTTTTACTGTATAATGCCCCAATCCCAGCAGTCACCTCTCTGGTCACATCCCCAGGTTTTACTGTATAATGCCCCAATCCCAGCAGTCACCTCTCTGGTCACATCCCCCGGTTTTACTGTATAATGTCCCAATCCCAGCAGTCACCTCTCCGTCACATCCGCCAGGGTTACTGTATAATGCCCCATTCCCAGCAGCCACCTCTCCGGTCATATCCCCCGGTGTTACTGTATAATGTCCCATTCCCAGCAGTCACCTCTTTGGTCACATCCCCCTGGTGATACTGTATAATTTCCCATTCCCACCCATCACCTCTCAGGTCACATCCCCCTGTGTTACTCTATAATGCCCCATTTCCAGCAGTCACCTCTCTGGTCACATCCAACGGTGTTACTCTATAATGCCCCAATCCCAGCAGTCACCTCTCTGGTCACATCCAACGGTGTTACTCTATAATGCCCCATTCCCAGCAGTCACCTCTCTGGTCACATCCCCCGGTTTTACTGTATAATGTCCCAATCCCAGCAGTCACCTCTCCGTCACAACCGCCAGGGTTACTGTATAATGCCCCATTGCCAGCAGCCACCTCTCCGGTTACATCCCCCGGTGTTACTGTATAATTTCCCATTCCCAGCAGTCACCTCTCTGGTCACATCCCCCGGTTTTACTGTATAATGTCCCAATCCCAGCAGTCACCTCTCTGTCACATCCGCCAGGATTACTCTACAATGCCCCATTCCCAGCAGTCACCTCTCTGGTCACATCCCCCGGTTTTACTGTATAATGTCCCAATCCCAGCAGTCACCTCTCCGTCACATCCGCCAGGATTACTTTATAATGCCCCATTCCCAGCAGCCACCTCTCCGGTCACATCCCCCGGTGTTACTGTATAATTTCCCATTCCCAGCAGTCACCTCTCTGGTCACATCCCCCCGGTGTTACTGTATAATGTCCCATTCCAAGCAATCACCTCTCCAGTCACATCCCCCGGTGTTACTCTATAATGCCCCATTTCCAGCAGTCACCTCTCTGGTCACATCCAACGGTGTTACTCTATAATGCCCCATTCCCAGCAGTCACCTCTCCGGTCACATCCCCCGGTGTTACTGTATAATGTCCCATTTCCAGCAGTCACCTCCAACGGTGTTACTGTATAATTCCCCATTCCAAGCAGTCACCTCTCTGGTCACATCCCCCAGTGTTACTGTATAATGTCCCATACCCAGCAGTCACCTCTCCGGTCACATCCCCCGGTATTACTGTATAATGTCCCATTTCCAGCAGTCACCTCTCCGGTCACATCCCCCGGTGTTACTGTATAATGCCTCATTCCCAGCAGTCACCTCTCTGGGGTTACTGGATAATGCCTCATTCCTGTATAATGTCCCATACCCAGCAGTCACCTCTCCGGTCCCATCTCCCGGTGTTACTGTATAGTGTCCCATTTCCAGCAGCCACCTCTCCAGTCACTTCCCCCGGGTCACTGTATAATGCCCCATTCCCAGCAGCCACCTCTCCGTTCACATCCCCCGGTTTTACTGTATAATGTCCCATTCCCAGCTGTATCCTCTACGGTCACATCCCCAGGTGTTACTGTATAATGTCCCATTCCCAGCTGTATCCTCTACGGTCACATCCCCCGGTGTTACTGTATCATGTCCCATTTCCAGCAGTCACCTCCCCCGGTGTTACTGTATAATTCCACATTCCCAGTAGTCACCTCTCTGGTCACATCCCCCGATGTTACTGTATAATGCCTCATTCCCAGCGGTCACCTCTCCGGTGTTACTGTGTAATTCCCCATTCCCAGCAGTCACCTCTCCGGTCACATCCCCCAATGCTAATGTATAATGACCCATTCCCAGCAGTCACCTCTCTGGTCACATCCCCTTTGTTACTGTATAATGCCCCATTCCCAGCAGTCACCTCTCCGGTCTCATCCTCCGGTGTTACTGTATAATGTCCCATTCCCAGCACACACCTCTCTGGTTACATTCTTCTGATGTTACTGTATACTGTCCCATACCCAGCAGTCACCTCTCCGGTCACATCCCCTGGTGTTACTGTATAATGCCTCATTCCCAGCAGTCACCTCTCAGGGGTTACTGGATAATGCCTCATTCCTGTATAATGTCCCATACCCAGCAGTCACCTCTCCGGTCACATCTCTCGGTGTTACTGTATAATGTCCCATTTCCAGCAGCCACCTCTCCAGTCACTTCCCCCGGTGTTACTGTACAATGTCCCAATCCCAACAGTCACCTCTCCTTCACATCCCCCGGTGTTACTGTATAATTTCCCATTCCCAGCAGTCACCTCTCTGGTCACATCCCCCCCCAGGTGTTACTGTCTAATTTCCCATTCCCAGCAGTCACCTCTCTGGTCACATCCCCCCGGTGTTACTGTATAATGTCCCATACCCCATAATCCTAAGTGAGGAGAAAAATGTTAAATCAACTGCACTGATGGTATAGCAGCTCTCATAAATGCAAAGGTTCTGAGGGGTAAAAAAGAGCGCTGGGATTAGTTTATACGAGTGACACCTGTAAAGTAAAAATGTATTAGTAAAATAATGTTTACACTCCTTTTGGAGGATGTGAGGTGAGAGAGGGAGATTGTCGCGCTTTCCCTACTAACCCTAACCTTACAGAGGCAGCGGTATTCCTCAGCTCAGTTGCTGTCCGCTTCTGGGTGGAATCTTCTGTTGCGGCTTTGGTCCCGGGACGCGGCTTGCTGACGTCAGCGACTGGCGTGTCGGTACTTCGGGCAGCAGCAAGATGGCTTCTCCTCTCCTTAAGTCTCCAACCCGTTTCATGCCTCGCTGGGCACTTTGTCAAGGTGGGGTGACTGATAGAAGTTGCTCCCTGTATGTAAGGAAATGAAGTAGAAATTCACATCCAATTTTAACATTTTGTGTATTTCAAAAATGTAAAGAAATAAAAAGTTTGGACATTTTCCGAGCAACAATCTGGTTGGAACAAATATTTTAACGACATTTTGGGTGTCACGAACGGTGAAACGGTGTCAAGGCATGCATTATATGTAATAGTAGAGTGCAAGACTAATAAAAAGACTAATAAAGAGATTACATCTCCATATGTGCCAAAGTGGTTTGTGCAAAAGGCTAGTGAACAGCTAACGAACCCAATACACCAATCATGTCCAAACTATGGCCCGCCAGCTGTTGTGAAACTGCAAGTCCCATCATGCCTTGCCACAGCTTTGCTATTAGGGAATACTAAAACTATGGCAAGGCATGCTGGGATGTGTAGTTTCAAAACAGCTGAAGGGCCACATTTTGGACATGCCTGCAACATAAGCTCAGTGACAAATGAGCTTTAAAATCAAAGTCAATTGTTTGGTGACCCGACTCCCAGGCTGCACCTCACCTGGATTTCTCCTCGCACCCTTCACGCACAGTAGGGCAATAAGCTGCATCTAGTTTATTTAGGCCGCAAAAATGCAGCCGACAAGACCAGGACAAGTGCTGCGAACAATTCATTAGCTCCCACTACATTAGGCAAGAGCTACGGGTGCACAAAACAATTGAATCACCATTATATGTTGTTTAGCACCTTACATAAATTATATATATATTTTTTATTATTATTATTTTAATATGCAGTACAGTAAGACCAGCAACCCTTACCACCAGCATAGCTCTGCTCCAACACTCATGAAGCACCGCCTACATGTTTTGATTGGCCCACAATCCAATCAGTCAAAGAAAATGGATCACCATCAATAGGTAAAAACATTGATGGTCATCCATTGCATAGTATGCCACAATCAATGGGCAGTTGCACTATTGTCATCAATTGCAAAGACGTCCATCCCTAAAGCTGTGCACACACAGTGCAAGTGAGCCTTTGTGCTAAATTTGCAGTTAAGCACAGATGGCTCAGCATTGTGTGCTGAACAATCTGTCACGGCCAGTGTTCTCTGGTGTGAGAACACTGGCGATGACTAGATTTATAACTGGATGCAAATGTGTAAATCTAGTCAGGCAACAGCGACGCGCGGGACCGCGCAATCGTCATCACCAGAGGGTATACACGTGGAGTGATCCTTTTCTCATTTCTAAGCGATCTAGTCAGATCACTTAGAAATAAGCCTCATATCCCCCTGGGCGGGATGTATTAATGTACATCGCCAGCCGCCGTGATGCTACCGCATATGTACTAACATATGCGGCTAGCATCGGGGTGCGGTGACGGAGACCCCCGCGATACCTGTAATGTGGTGTGCGGGGGTCTCCGTCACATCCTGGCGGCTGTCAGTGTCCCCCTGCCTCTCCTCCTCCTCCCTACAGCCGGATGTCCTCCCGGCTGTGACACCTGCTGGGGGAGGAGTAGATCGATGGAGGATGGGAGGGGGGGTCACAAGGACGGCGGGCGGCGATAGAAGCCCATAGGCATCTATAGGGTATCGCCACCCAGAGGTGGCGATACCCTGCCAGGCGGAGATGGGGCGGACTGGTAATGGTACATAGGAAAATGCGGTAAAACCCCCGTTTTATCACATTTTCCCTTTAGTACATCCCGCCCCCTGTGTGTATGCCCCATTAGGATAGTA
This sequence comes from Crinia signifera, assembly GCF_055691185.1. NCBI lineage: Eukaryota > Metazoa > Chordata > Amphibia > Anura > Myobatrachidae > Crinia > Crinia signifera. Next base: position 121,660 of record NW_028142173.1, on the reverse strand, counting down.
GATAATACAGTATACACTTTAGACTACAGTATAACTAATGTGACAATAATCCCTGTATAACCATCCAGCAAGCAATCCCGGCGGGTGACATGTACTTGGTGTCACCTGAACGCAGCAGTGATCCCAGCCTATATACAGTATGCCCAGTTATCCTACATCTGCACTAATGGCTACGTGCAGTTTGCTAGCCTGTACGGTTTGGCGCACCTGTATCTCACCACATTGGCATGCCGGGCACATATTTACCATTACACTCACATGTGTTTATTATCATAGAACTTAGCAAAGCGCGCATAGCTACTGCAGCAGAGAGAGAGAACATATAGTATACACACAGAGGCTTCCCATAGATTATAATCTGGTCTATATACACCTGTGTCACACTTTGGGAAAGCAGATAGATAATATACAGTGTATAATAATGCAGACAGCACTGGGGCTGAGATATTACAACCTGAGCCATAGAGTAGCTCTGCTGAGGATACACTGGTATGCCCATACACATAGATATCCCCAGTAGCACCATGCAGCAGCCCTGTGGGAGTCACATACATGACCAACATACAGACTGAGCTCCAGTCCTCACCCACAGGTTGCTCAATGCTCAGGGGGTGTTCTGCACATGTGCACTTACCACATACTTGCCTACTTTTGAAAATTAGTTTCAGGGAGATTATAGATTGCACTGAAAAGCATTGTGCAGAGCACACTTGAGGGGGCGTGTCACAATCTACCCAAGGGGTGTGTCTATCTCCATATATGGGTGTGTCTACTGTGACCAAGTGGTGTGTCCTGCAGCGGCACATAAAAACGAAAGTACAAAGCGCAGTACTGGCTACACACTGATCTCTCAGCTACATTACACGGAAGGGCTACTCCCTGACATCACAGCTACATTACACAGCATGACTGACATCACATAGCAGGGCTACTCATTGACATAACACATGAGGGCTCATGCTGACATTACACAGCAGAGCATAATACTGACATATACATCATTATATAGAGTATATGTGACATACTATACATTTGGTAGACTTGTGGTTGTTTTTTTTTTTTAAACAGGGCACCTTGGGGGGGTTTAAACTAGACATCTCCTCTGCAGGTCCCACCCTATTAGAATATGAGACAGGCGGAATCAGGCACAAACAGAGAGAAGTGAAAGAGAGAAAGCGTGTGTGTGCGTGCGCGCGAAAGAGAGAGATAGAGAATGTCAGGGGGGGGGGTAAATGAAGGAAACGTGAGGAGGAGAATGAGAGAGTGTCAGAGTGTGTGAAAGATAAGAGATAAATAATTTGGCTGTCAGGAAAAGTGAGGGAATGGCAGAAAGAGTGAGAAAGTGTCAAGGATAAAGAGAGGGTGAGAGAGAGAGTTCCCAGGACTGAGAGTTGCTGGAGATGATATAATTGGGGTGAAAGAGAGAGTGAGTGTCACGGACAGAGAAAGGGGCTGAGAGAGAGGGGAGAGAGAAATGGGGTGATAGAGGGTGTCAGAGGGGCATGAGAAGAAGGGGGTGACAGATGATGTCAGGGATATAGAGAAGGGGGATAAGAGAGAAGGTGTCATGGATAGAGAAAGGTGCTGTGAGAGAGGGAAGAAAGAAAGAAAGAAAGGGGATGAGAGAATGTCAGGAATAGAGAGTGGGTGAGAGAAGGTGTAACGGATAGAGGGCTAAGAGAGAGAAGGGGGAGAAAAAGAGAGGGTGTCAAGGATAGAGAGATGGGGGATTGAGAGAGAGAGGGAATAGAGAGAGGGTCTCAGGGATAGAGAGATTGGGTGGGGGGGTGAGAGTGAGAAGGCGACGGAGATAGAGAGGGGGTGAAAAGGAGAGGAGAGTAGGAGGTGAGAGAAGAGACCGAAAGGGCTGAGAGAGGGTGTCCAGGATAGAGAGGGGGAAGAGAGAAAAGGATGTCAGGAATAGAGGGTGAGATGTACTAAGCCTTGAAAAGTGATAAAATGGAGAGTGATAAACCACCAGCCAATCAGCTCCTACCTGTCATTTTTCAAACTGTGGCATGGCATGTAGGAGCTGATTGGCTGGTGGTTTATCACTCTCCATCTTATCACTTTTCAAGCTTAGTACATTTGGCCCAGGGAGGGATGTATTAATATACATCGCCGCCCCTCGCCTGCCAGCCGCCACGATGATACACATATGTACTAACATATGCGGCTGGCATCGGGTTGCGGTGACGGAGACCCCCGCGATACCTGTGATGTGGTCTGCGGGGGTCTCCGTCACATCCCGGCGGCTGTCAGTGTCCCTCTGCGTCTCCTCCTCCCCCTGCAGCCGGATGTCCTCCCTGCTGTGACACCTGCTGGGGGAGGAGGAGATCGATGGAGGACGGGAGGGGGGGTCGCGCAGACGGCGATAGAAGGGGTATCGCCACCCCTGCCAGTCGGAGATGGGGCAGAAGAGAGCACTAACCAGGCAGCATGGAGGTGACTGTGAGGAACTGCTGCCAAGTTGCGTCCATGCCGGAGTCATGTCCTGGGAAAGGAGACAGCAATGAAGAATGTACATCTAAAATAGACGAACCAGAGGCTCTAACCTCAGTGCCGTGGGTAAAGGGGGATGTGATGAGAGTTAGCAGGAGAGGGATACATTTGTGGAGTGGGTAGGTGGTCAGGGGGATGTGAGGAGAAAGTTAGGAGAGGGGTACCTGTGAGGGAGGGGTGTCAGGAGTGGGATGTGAGCCTGTAAGCATGGTGACTGACACACTGCTTGGGGAGGGGCCACGTGCTGTGTTCTTCCCACAGGACTACCAGCTATCCTTTCAATCCCCATCCCCATTTATTCTAAACTTGCGCATGCGCAATCCACATTGTAAGAGGGGGCAGCTTTGCGGAATACTGGCACTGCGCTTGGGCTAAAAGCAGGAGCCTCCTGCAAAATGCAGGAGGGAAGGCAAGTGTGCCCCCATATAACACACCGTAGTACATTATAACACCCAGTACATTATACACCCCCACCCCATATTGGACCTAGTACATTCACATATACAACATAGTATATTATACACAGCTCCCCTCCCCCATATTGCACTCAAAACACACAGCACATAACACAATACTAAATTATACACAGACCCCCCACAACCAGTGAGCACACGTTATATTACACACACACCTGACCCCCCCATACACACATTATATACAGCCCCCATTCCCACAGCACTCACTTGGCTGTGTTCTTCCTTCCAGGCAGTGCAGGAAGTCATCACATTACAGGCAGAAGACGAGGAGCTGTGAGACTAGAGCAGCTGCAGCCTGCAGGACTGACACACACGGAGCCTCAGTGTGGGGGCGGGGCCAGCCTCAGGAAGCCCCGGTTGCTATTTCTCCTTCTCCCAGTGCACAGACAGACAGTCTGGAATTCCTGTCTGTGTGCCCAGCAGCTCGGCCCCCGGCGCTACCAACAACTACCCAGCGGTGCGACTTCCCGATACAGGCCCCACCCCCGGCCAGTTCAGGACGCGCGCATGCGCAGTCCAAATTCAATGGAGGCTTACAAAAAAACCGGGAGGAAGGAGGGGGATTGCGGGGCAGCGGGAGGCTCATGCAAAAATCGGGAACCTCCCGCTGAATGCGGGAGGGTAGGCAAGCCTGCTGTGACTGCTGACACATATTCACACGCACAATATTTGTTTTCACTTTATTCCTTTAAGAGAGGGCACCAAATTCCAGCTTGTATCCATGTGACCGGGATGAACTTACACCCCTGCCCAGCGATTTCATCGGTGGCTGGGAGCCGACTTCGGCAAGTGCAGAAAATGTAAACAGTATGCCCCAATAAAACTGCATTTAGAACTACAGTAACATTACCTTTTTAGCAGGTCTGTTAAGGTGCCCATACACAGTGCGATGCGATGGCGCTCCCACAGGCATCGCATCGCACAGTACAAAAAGTATGCGCTGCACATACTTATTGTACTGCTTTCTGATTGCATCACACGCAAAACGCATGTGATGCGATCCAGCCCATAACGGGTGCAATAATCGCGCCGTGTATGTGCGGCACTGCTGAGGCGGTGGGCGGAGAGAGTTCCGGCAGGTCGGGAAAAGACGGGCAGCGTGTGAGCGGTTGTTCAGACGCTGCCCGGCATTAGACTGCCCATGCGCAATCCCGAAATTGGAGTGGAATTGAAATCTCAGACATTTTGGGGACCAATCCCGGGATCCCGCCGATCCCAGGATTGGCCACCCTAGACTAATGTAAACAAGCGTTACATGGACGTGTGTCATTATATAGGTATAGTAGCCGTCCTTCCGCCCCTCACAGCAGTCATATAAAGCTGCTACGTGTGTACTTCCGGCTATACTGAGCAGACCCACTCACATTATATAGGTATAGTAGCCGTCCTTCCGCCCCTCACAGCAGTCATATAAAGCTGCTACGTGTGTACTTCCGGCTATACTGAGCAGACCCACTCATAGTTAAGGACTATGGGCCAGATGTACTAAGCTTCAAAAGTGATAAAATGGAGAGGGATAAACAGCCAGCCAATCAGCTCCCACCTGCCATGTCACACGCTGTGTTTGAAAAATGTCAGGCGGGAGCTGATTGGCTGGCTGTTTATCGCTCTCCATTTTATCACTTTTGAAGCTTAGTGCATCTGGCCCTATAACCGGTCTGTGTCTGCTGTCACCAAGCTATTCTCCTCTGATTTAACATAACATTAGTTATCTGGCCTCCCTTACTGGACAACCAAGGGGAAAACATCACCAGGCTAATAAAAATGATCACACACACACACACACACACACTGAATAGGTTTGCATGCATTAGGTGGACCACTGAAGGTCGACAAATTTAAAAGGTCTAAACATGTCACAATTCAATGAATGTGGTTTTGGGCACCTACAGCCTGTGTACATTTCACATTTGTAAACTAATCAGCAGCAATAGTTAGCTTAATTCACCAGAATACAGATCTCCATAGCTGATTATATAAATGCCAGTAACAAATATGGCCGCCTGGCCTCAGTGTGTTGGCAGGATCAGCCATGTTGCTGTCCCAACTGTAGCAATTTGTCAGTTGGTGTACCTGAGACTGAAGAGAGAAGCTGCTTCTGGAAGAGAGAGCTAGTTTGCTGCGACAGCTAGTGTTGTACTCCCAGCAGATTTCTACAGGATCCTATTCAGAGCCCCATAACACCTGAGCTTTACTGGACATTGTTTGTTGTGGTTATTGTGCTTATATTTCAGATCGAGATGAGCAGAAGAGAGTTACGGCGGCTCCAGGAGGACCAGAGGAGATGGAGCCGCCAAGGAGATCAAGGTAAGTGAGCTATTGGGGCAGTTAGTCCAATCTAAGGGGGCAATTTATAACAGCAGGGAGAGAGATAAAGTACCAAACTACCAGCTTCTGTCATTAATAATAATAGGAGTTGTTTGGCTGGTACTTTATCTCTCCCACTTTACCTTTCTACATGCCATGATATCTCTCTGCCTGTGTGGCATGCGGGCGGCAGTTGGGGTTAGCTGCACATGAGCTGTATGTAATACCCTCACTTTGTGGGAGATTCATGAAATCTTGGAGAGAGATACAGGGCACAATCTTTAAATCCATTTTAGACACTTAAAACCTATTGCTTATGATAAATGGTGCTGCAGCAAACCAGCACCCAAATGCCATTTTTCAAAAACATGACAGGAGCGGATTGGCTGGAGCTAAAACTTTTGATAAATGGGCCCCAAAGAGGTCTATGTACTAAGACTTGGAAAGAGATAATGTGGACAGAGATAATCTACCAACACGCCAGCTCCTAACTAACATTTTCAAACACCTCCTGTAACATGGCAGCGAGGAGCTGATTGGCTGGTACTTTATAACCAAACCCTTTATCCCAGGCTTAGTACATAGACCCCAAAGTACCAATAATCAGTCCCTAAATGTCATTTTCAAACCTTCTGTAACATGGCAGTGAGGAGCTGACTGGCGGTACTTCATAACTAGACACTTTATCCCAAGGTTAGTACATAGGCCTCCAAAGCTCCTGGCATTTTCAGGCTGACAGGGAGATGCGGTAAGCTTTAGCGACTGGTAGAGATAAAGTACCTTTACCTTTAGCCCCTAACTGTCATGTTACAAGCTCGGTTTTTGCAATAGTTCAGTCTTTATTCATTTCTATGGGAGGTGCTACCCACAGCTTCAGCTGGGACCTACAACACCTAGCAAGCCTTCTCGTAGGTGCACTAAGGATCCTTTTACTGAATCATAAAATATCACTTTTATTAGTAAATAAAATGTAAATAGCATCCTGGGGAAATATTCACTGACCTTCACTCTGATTCCTTCCTAATGCCTGATGTTACTCTGGGTATGGGCTGATTGCACTAAGGTCAACATACATTGGGTCCATCACTGAAGGTTGACACGAGCCAAGGTCGACATAACAGTGGACATTATCACACCACTCAACATTTCATCTGGCATTCCCTCTGTATTTATCTGTAATTTGTCAGCTTCACCGGTTTGGGGATCTCACGTTTAGCACCGATAATTACGGTATATAGAATGTTATTTGCATTATTTTAAAAGCATATAAAGGTGTTTTCCTGCTTGATATTAAATGAACCATTGTCAGTTTGGAATATTTAATTTATGTTTTCATTTGTTACACACTGTTATACTTTTTTGGGTACTTGTTTCCTAGCACGGCGCCCATTGCATCGTATACCATAAGCCTTACAATGGTATGCGATGCGACGCGATGGCACCCGATGTTATACAATTTAAAATCGTATACCATTGTATATGGCATACAATGGCATGGGATACGATTTTAAATTGTATAAGCCTTTCAATGTTAAATGGCCCCCTATAAGATTATTAATTGTATAAGCACCGTAATGGGTGCTTACAATGTTAAAAGCACCCCCACTATCAATGCCAACCCCACTATCAATGTCATCCCAAAGCATGGCGAGCGCAATACAAGTAAAGTAATACGCTTCGGGCTCAGTGGCTCGCTGCGCTCGCCACACTATATAAAATCAACTCCACGCCGACGTGGATACTGGGGGTATGAAAAGGTCGGAGGACGCGTACCGCCGCCGCTCGCCACGCTTCGGGTTGGCGTTAATAGTGGGTGTGGCATGGGGGTGCAATTAACATTGTAAGCAACCATTAGGGTGCTTATACAATTTAAAATCGCATCGCATGCGGCTATATGGCATGCGATGCGATAGAATGCATAAGATGCCATACGATTGAAAATCGTGGCGCCGTGCTAGGAAACAAGTACCCTTTTTTGTAATCCGTTTGGCTATAGTAATGGGGGGTTGGGATCATTTGGTCTACAGCATGATGGTCGACACCATTAGGTCAACATGGGAAAAGGTCGACATGGTTCTAGGTCGAAAGGTCATTAGTTCGACAGGTGATTAGTTAGACAAGGTCTAGGTCGACAGTCAAAAGGTCGACATGGAGTTTTTCACTGTTTTTTTTTTACCTGAATATCAACACAGTCGACATGGACACAGTTTAAAGTGCACTGCATCTGTCCAACTACTGACCTTTCGCCCTAGAACCATGTCAACCTTTTTCGGTACTTGTGTATTTTGGCGGCGCCCATCGCATCGCATACCATAACGCATACGATGGTATGCGATGCGACGCGATTTGCTTCAATAGTGTGCGATGGCATACAATTTTCAAATTGTATGCCATTGTACATGGCATACAATGCCATACGATGCGATGCGATTAAACATTGTATAAGCACCCTAATGGGTGCTTACAATTTTAAATGCACCCCCACGCCACCCCCCCCACTATAAACGTAAACCCGAAGTGTGGCGAGCGCAGCGAGCCCGCGAGGGGCGGCGGTACGCATCCTACGACCTTTTCATACCCCCACTATCCACCTCGGCGTGGAGTTGAGAATAGAATAGTGTGGCGAGCACAGCGAGCCCCGCGAGGGGACGCGGATACCTGTGAAGCCCACGAAGGGACGCGTTTACCTGTGAAGGTATCCCTTTAGGGTGCTTATACGATTTTTCATCGTATAGGGGGTCAAAATCCAGTACATGGCATGCGATGCGATGCGTTCATCGTACGATGTACATCGGGGGCGCCGCTATAATACACAAGTACCCCTTTTTCTATGTCGACCTAGACCCATGTCGACCTAATGATGTCGAACATGCTGTAGACCAAATGACCACATCCCAGTAACGGGCTGATACAGCAGCCATATCATTTTTCAAAACTTTATTATTTCGTTTAGCATGACCACTGCTCCGGGAGAGATTCTAATTTATTATACCACTGTATTGTATCCACTTACAGATATGAATAGCTTATTCTAAAAGGTGCAAACACACGAAACGATGTTGGAAACGATGTTGGAAATGATCCAACATGGTTTCAGATGGTTTCAAATCGTTCAACGTGCGTACACACGAAACGATTTGAAACACTTCACAAAAAATTGGCCTATGATCTTCCTGCATGCTAGGAATATCATAGACCAATCCTAATGATCGGCTGGTGCAAGGAACGATTTGAATAGGCTGTTCCTATTGAGATCGGGATTGTCCACATCTTGCTTCAAATCTTTCAGTGTGTATGCACCTTTACTCTTGTCCATTAGTGGTCATGCCCGAGTTCAATCATGTTTGAGCTGAGCTCTTAAAAAGGTGCCATTGCCTCCTGAACCGCCCATATTGTTTAAGTCATCTGTGTATCAGTAATCATTGCCAGACGTTTCAGCAAGATATAACCGGCAATACTCTGCTACCTAGTTACACATATTATTCATATAGTGGTCAGATCGCACAAACACTACAATCCGTTAAGGCAGCACGCTCCAGGTAACAGTCAGGCTGCGGCTCTTGCTAGAGCGGTATAGCCCAGTGAGGGCTGACTTTGACACTCCAGCTTTGTTGGACTACACATCCCAGCATGCCCTGCTAGTTTTACCAATTGGCTATGCTAAAACTGATGCAGGGCATGCTGGGATGTGTAGTTCAACAACAGCTGGAATGTCAAGGTTAGCCGTCACTGGTATAGACTGTCAGGGTAGCCCTCTTATAAGGGTTTAGGGATCACAGATCGCAGATCCTGACCACAAAGTGGTTGGGATTGGTAAATCAGGTTCAAGTGGACATGGTGCATTATTAATCACTGACCCATGTGACACAGGCCGACTCCATGGTACACTTATGGTGGTTCTGTATGGTAATCACTGGGTTCTGGTCTGGTACTATCAGGCTCTTTCAGAGGTTCTTAGAGGCCCAAAGAAACACACATTTTTGAGGTCCCCACCATCTTATTCTTAAACAAAAATAATAATAACATTTGTCATGTTAAATTGATTTGAATGCTTACCTTTAATAAAATGTACATATAAATTCTGTATACATATACTGATGTAGTGGATTATTGGCGATTTCAAGTTCTAGTTTAGACACTAGGTATTCATCTAGTTGCCAAAATAGCAAATAGACAAATATAAAAAAAAAAAAAAACCTCACAAAAATAACTCTAGAAATAAGGATTTCCAGTTAGAGGCACGAATAATACCCATGCCACCCCATCCACACATACTATATCTGGTAGGCACTGGCTATTATTGCTCTGTAATGTTATCTTTCTAACAAACGATAATACCCCTTTCACACCAGAAAATGCAGGGAACCACCCAGGAATTCGGCCCAGGGATCATGCCCCGGTTGGCCCCTTTCACACCAGAAAAGTCTCTGCGTTTTCTGGTGTGGGAAGGAGGCAGAGAGGAGGCCGTCAGAAGGCAGGGGTAGCTGGGATGGTGGCGGAGGCCGGTGAATAGTACTCACCCTGGGTTGCTGGTCCTCGGTGCAGGCCGGTGATCCACACAGGTCAGACAGCAGGTGCAGATGACGCAGCTCTCCGGCGGGAGTAAGGGCACCGGAGAGCTGCATCATCTTCATCCACCTCCTGTCCTGTCATCTGCGCCCGCCGCCTGTGTGGATCCCCAGCCTGACCATCTGCACCATGGACCAGTAACCAGGGTTAGTAATCCCTACCCCATTCAAAACGGCCAGGACCTTGGGTTGAACCCGTGAACAACCCTGCTTGGTTGAAATCCTGGCAAATTTTCCCAGGAGTTTGGCCCGGGAACCTAACAAACCAGCGCTACCCGGGAAATTCTGCTGGTGTGAAAGGGGTATTACAAAAACTCACTTGAAATATAACCCTGATATTCTGCCTCTCATCACTGACAAATCATAATTATGAGGTTGTTGATATTCTGCCATCGAAAAAACGGTTCCGCAGTATCCCGGTACGTACAAAGCGCATGCTAAACAGTTTTTTTTCCAACTGCTGTTAATATGCTGAATGATAAACAATGAAATGGGATATGTTTGTGCAGGTACTTGTGTGTCATTTTTTGTTGACAGTGCATTGTTGTAGTGTATTGTTGACACAATAAAGTATTATATTCAGAATGTGATTGCTGTAACTCAATTTGCTGATCAGCAATTGCTTTGAACATGTTATTTATTAATAATAGTTATTTAATAATTATCTAGTAATTATAGCTACAATATAAAGGTATATCTTTTCAGACGATTCTACGCAGACCGTTTTTGTGGAGAGGCTGCGCTCCGAGCGCCAAAGAAGATCTCGTCAGGAAACCAGTGACGGAACATCTCAAAGGGAGAACAGAGCCCGAAGCCGTTCACCCATTTTTATCCCTGGTCCCAGGGAACTTTATCGAGCCTCTGATCCTCCAGCTGAACATCATCAGAATTACGCAGACCTCGTAGACGAGCTCGAGAGGGAGTATTTCAATGACAGGATGTTGGAGATGCACGAGCAGATTCCAGAGTCGACCATCTTTGTTGAGATCAACGCGCAAGACTTCCTGTCGTCTGAAATGGTGTTCATCGGTGAGCTTAACCAACCAGCCATGATTGTAGAGGTCAACGGACAGCATATCCTGGCCATGGAGGTAGACAGCGACAGTCGTAACCCCGAATACCTGCAGATACGTCTCACCAGGGAGAATGTCGCACCCTGGGATTTGGAGATCAGCGCATTTCCATCGTGCACTATTGCTGAGGATGAAGAGCCGCAATTCTGCGTGATCTGTATTATGGAGTTCCAAAATGGAGAGCGGGTGTCAGTTCTGCCCTGTGGCCACAGATTTCATCCGAGCTGCATCTACGTGTGGACGGACTCAAATCCCAGCTGTCCTGTGTGCCGCAGACAGTCCACTCGGTGGCCGGTCCTGTGTCGTATCTCCTGAATACACCGAGAACATGAAGATCTTCTCCACCGTACATCGTGGTAATTCCTTCTATCTCTCTCCTCACAGGTGTTATCCCATTTTGGGTTTTCTTCTCTCTCTTTTCTTTACACTCTTTTCTGTCTATCGCACCATCACAACCGCTCTATCCCATCCCATCAGCTTTCAGCTGCCTCTATTACACTCCACCCACACTCCTGCAGCCTAGGGCTGACACGACTTGGGAGCATTTTGCCACTCGTCACCGTTAGCGGTGAGGGTCCCGAGGGATTTTCCCTGTTATCTCCTGAATACACGGTGACACTATTGGCTCGTGTTCTCCGTGCAGGTTTATCAGGAATTTCAGGTTTTTACCTCGGGCCAAGTCGTCTCACCCCCTCCTACCCCTCACTTAGCATTAGTCATGTTAGTATTTGGTTTTACTACACTCCACACACACTCCTGTGGCCATTTTGGGTTTGCTTCTCGCTCCTCTTTTCTTTACACTCTTTTCTGCTTTCCGCACCATCACAACCGCTCTATCCCATCCCATCAGCTTTCAGCTGCCTCTATTACACACCACCCACACTCCTGCGGGCTAGGGCTGACACAACTTGGGAGCATTTTGCCACTCGTCACCGTTAGCGGTGAGGGTCCCGAGAGATTTTCCCTGTTATCTCCTGAATACACGGTGACAATATTGGCTTGTGTTCTCCGTGCCGGTTCATCCGGAATTTCAGGTTTTTACCTCGGGCCAAGTCGTCTCACCCCCTCCTCCCCCCTCACTTGGTATTAGTCAGGTTGGTAATTATTTTTACTACACCCCACCCACACTCATGCGGCCTAGGGCTGACACGACTTGAGAGCATTTTGCCACTCGTCACTGTTAGCGGTGAGGGTCCCGAGGGATTTTGTCCTGTTTTTGCCTGAATACACGGTGACACTATTGGCTCGTGTTCTCCGTGCAGGTTTATCAGGTTTTTCAGGTTTTTACCTCGGGCCAAGTCATCTCACCCCCTCCCCCCCCCCCTCACTTGGTATTAGTCATGTTGGTATTTGTCTCTTTTACACTTCTCCAACACTCCTGCGGCCGATGGCACAGAAACTCAAATACTAAATTAGCATATTGGGCCCGAATCATAATCCAAAGCTGTAGTGGCACATTCAGTAAAGTACTGATATTTGGTACCCTGCGCATGTGTTGGACCCATACTGCCCATGTACAGTATGTGTCCACAACATTGGTTGAACTATGGCATCAGACAGTCAGTGATTGATAGTCTGATGCTGCTTGGGGATGGCATGGGGATGGAGGTTGTTTGTGAAAGATGGGGCCAGGATCTACTTCGGAGGACTGAGATTTTCAGACCTGATCGGAGCAGATTCCATGGTCGGCTTGCATGACCCAACTGGGTCGGAGCTGGACAAAGTTGTCACAGGAGATCGGATACTGCAGCCCAGGATGCCGTTCCGATCAGTAACGCAGCAGGAGGTGCAATGCCTATCATTGTATATAGGTCTATTCGTCAGGTGGTGTGGGGGTGGGCTAGCGGTTTGGGGTTGGGGCCGCCTGTGTCGACCAGTCAGCTGCTCCATGCACTAGTTTTTATAGTGTAATCCTGCTTGATCGGCAGGGCGGCTCCTTCAACGATCTGCTTCCCCACTTTCTACACCACATCACGAATAGACAAGACTTGGGAGCATTTGCCACTCGTCACCGTTAGCGGTGAGGGTCCCGAGGGATTTTCCCTGTTTTCTCCTGAATACACGGTGACACTATTGGCTCGTGTTCTCCGTGCAGTTTTTTCAGGTTTTCACCTCGGGCCAAGTCATCCCACCCCCTTACTCCCTTGGCATTAGTCAGGTTGTTATTTCGATAGTTCTGGAGATGTGGACATTTTGATTGTAGGCTAGCTAGGGGCTGACTCTTTTAGCCTGGATTCCCCACCCACCCTAGCCCAAACTTTTTTTTTCTTTTTTCTTGCCTGTTGGGGTTGGTCAACCTCTCTGTGGCGGGAAATAACGTCAGTCCAGTGGCTAATGCGCTGCTTTATGGAGGAGCGCTCTCTTTTCAGGGTGTGGTATGACTGTCCAACAATCGGGATCATGACAGTCAGTTTACCGACATCGGAATCCCGACTGCCAGTTAGTGCTCTGACAAGGGGGTGAGTGCAAAGAAGCCCCTTGCAGGCTCGGTGGCTCGCCACAGGTTCTATTCTCCCTCTATGGGGGTCATGGACCCCACAAGGGAGAATAGACCCTGTCAGTTGGGATCCCCCATGTCAGAGCACCGGCAGTCGCAATTCCTATGTTGGTACACTTACCGTCAGGATCCCGATTGCCGGGCAGTCATCCGGCACCCCTCTTTCTAATACACTGATCTAGTGTGACCTACCCTACTGGGGGTCAGGGCCACTGACTGTCTAGTTGGCCTATTGTGGTGTACTGGCCAATTGGCTTATGTCACTGGTAAACTGACCGTTCTTTCTCTCTGCCACCATAGTTATTTAAAATGTTACAAAATAAAAAGGTTGACTGATTTTAATGGCATTACTGTTGTCCGTGTCGTTATTTTAGATAAGTTAGATTTTATCCACTAGCAAATATGGTTAATGTGTGAGGTCACACTCAATCTCACATCTGCCGACAGGAAGTTTCATTAATAATATTACACCATCCAGCCCATACTAATGTTTTATTGCTAGAATCCCCTAATATCTGGGAAATCCTCTTCATTTTTGGAAGTTAATACAATGGGTGAGATTTAATAGGATGAGAGATTCAAAAAGTGAGAGATTTGGTAAGAAATCTCCAGTTTTCTAAAGTGGCAATCATTTACACGGCAAAATCAAACTGGTTTTGCAGTGTAAATGATTGCCGCTTTAAAAAAACCTGGAGATTTCTTACCAAATCTCTCACTTTTTGAATCTCTCATCCTATTAAATCTCACCAATATGTTATCATCAGGTGACATATATAGCATCAGGTGACATATATAGCATCAGGTGACATATATAGCATCAGGTGACATAAGTGGCATCAGGTGACATATATAGTATCAGGTGACATATATAGCATCAGGTGACATTTTAAATACTTTAGCAGGAACCGATGGATCGGAAAAACAGAACCAAAATCTAGTCCAGGCATTCCCAATCACAGTCCTCAAGGCACACCAACAGTGCAGGTTTTGTAGATATCCAGGCTTGAGCACAGGTGACTTAATTAGTATCTGAGGGATTCTGATTAAACCATCTGTGCTGAAGCCTGGATATCACTAAAACCTGCACTGTTGATGTGCCTTGAGGACCGTGATTGGGAATGCCTGATCTAGTCTAATGCAGGGGTAGCCAACTCCAGTCCTCGAGAGCTACCAACAGTGCGTGTTTTCCAGGTTTCCACATAGAATCACAAATGAAGTAATTAGCTCCACCTATGGATCTTTTAAAATGTGTCATTGAGTAATGCGTGCACCTGTGCACAAGCTAGGTGCTCTGAAAAATGTGAATTGTTGGTAGCTATTGAGGACTGAAGTTGGCTACCCCTGGTCTAGTGTGTACGCACAATGCTGATGATGTGCACTCACACAACTTGTCAGCAATGTAACATGGAGCCTGCACCCCCACCGTCGCTCGTTGCGGCTGGCATTAACAAAAGTGTGTATGCACTAGCCGATGCCAGCACCCCACCGGGTCCCATCTCGGAGGATGCCGCTGGGTACAGACATCATCCAGTGCGTATACAGCTATATACTGACTTGTGTTATAGTCTAGTAGCTTTACTTCCATGCCTCATAGCAGTCACATAAAGCTGCTCAGCATGTACTGTACTTATTGTAGCAGTCACATAAAGCTGCTCAGCATGTGCTGTACTTACTGTAGCAATCACATAAATCTGCTCAGCATATGCATTACATACTGTAGCAGTCACATAAATCTGCTCAGCATGTACTGTACTTACTGTAGCAGTCAAATAAAGCTTCTCAGCATGTACCGTACTTACTGTAGCCGTCACATAAAGCTTCTCAGCATGTACCGTACTTACTGTAGCCGTCACATAAAGCTGCTCAGCATGTGCTGTACTTACTGTAGCAGTCACATAAAGCTGCTCAGCATGTCCTGTACTTACTATAGCAGTCACATAAAGCTGCTCAGCATGTGCTGTACTTACTGTAGCCGTCACATAAATCTGCTCAGCATGTGCTGTACTTACTGTAGCAGTCACGTAAATCTGCTCAGCATGTACTGTACTTACTGTAGCAGTCACATAAAGCTATTCAGCAAGTACTGTACTTACTGTAGCAGTCACATAAAGCTGCTCAGCATGTACTGTACTTACTGTAGCAGTCACACAAATCTGCTCAGCATGTACTGTACTTACTGTAGCCGTCACATAAAGCTGAGAGCATATACTGTACTTACTGTAGAAGTCACATAAAGCTGCTCAGCATGTGCTGTACTTACTGTAGCAGTCACATAAAGCTGCTCAGCATGTGTTGTACTTACTGTAGCAGTCACATAAAGCTGCTCAGCATGTGCTGTACTTACTGTAGCAGTCACATAAAGCTGCTCAGCATGTGTTGTACTTACTGTAGCAGTCACATAAAGCTGCTCAGCATGTACTGTACTTACTGTAGCCGTCACATAAAGCTGACAGCATGTACTGTACTTACTGTAGAAGTCACATAAAGCTGCTCAGCATGTGCTGTACTTACTGTAGCAGTCACATAAAGCTGCTCAGCATGTGTTGTACTTACTGTAGCAGTCACATAAAGCTGCTCAGCATGTGCTGTACTTACTGTAGCAGTCACATAAAGCTTCTCAGCATGTACTGTACTTACTGTAGCAGTCACATAAAGCTGCTCAGCATGTGCTGTACTTACTGTAGCAGTCACATAAAGCTGTTCAGCATGTGTTGTACTTACTGTAGCCGTCACATAAAGCTGACAGCATGTACTGTACTTACTGTAGCCGTCACATAAAGCTGACAGCATGTACTGTACTTACTGTAGAAGTCACATAAAGCTGCTCAGCATGTGCTGTACTTACTGTAGCAGTCACATAAAGCTGCTCAGCATGTGTTGTACTTACTGTAGCCGTCACATAAAGATGACAGCATGTACTGTACTTACTGTAGCCGTCACATAAAGCTGACAGCATGTACTGTACTTACTGTAGCCGTCACATAAAGCTGCTCAGCATGTGCTGTACTTACTGTAGCAGTCACATAAAGCTGCTCAGCATGTACTGTACTTACTGTAGCAGTCACATAAAGCTTCTCAGCATGTACTGTACTTACTGTAGCAGTCACATAAAGCTGCTCAGCATGTGCTGTACTTACTGTAGCAGTCACATAAAGCTGCTCAGCATGTACTGTACTTACAGCTATACTGAGCGGACCGACTCATGGACAGATTAGGTCCTATATATCGGACTGTACCTGCTGTCACCATACTATTTATTCCCTGATTTAGCACATTACAGATTATCTGACCTCACTTACTGGATACCCAGGTAAGTCACCAGGCTACGGTCAGGTGCTGCCACGGTGACGGGTCATCACAAATCAGTAAGCGAAGATTCAGAATATGTTATTGATTGTTCTGCACAGATAACAAGGCTTCCCCCATGGACATTGGAATGTGGGTAAATGAGAAAAAAAAACAATTGAAAATTTGGTCTATTAAATAACTGAATAATATGTATATTGTCACCGGGAGAGGGTGTAAATCTGACTCATCCGCGCCATTGCTGAATTCCATATGGTAATGCGGGAGTCTCCCGTGTACACTAACAATCCACACGTGAAAGCCTGTCCCGCCCACTGCAGTCATCATTAGTATCTGGGCTCGGACCCACTTCATGCTGGGTACAGAAGATACGTCTGAATCAGTTTCCATCTGAAAGCTACTATGAAGGAAGAAGCCGGCAGACGCATCCACAGTACGGAGCAGTTCCGGGCATCGCATGGTGCACCCAGGCACTACTCAGAAACATCCATAATACAGACAGTGTGTCCCGTGATTGTAAGAGTTTACACACTTCATCCAACATGGGTCAAGGCTGTAACAAACATGTACTGTAACAAGAGTGTAATGTGATTACAAGAACATATGGTTACAAACAGCGTCCCTTTACTTCATACAAGAAAAGTTCCTGTAATACATATAAATACATTATGCAATCATTGTCCTGACTGGCTGATTATCAGTGGATCCGGCCAATGAGTGCATTGGGTAGCTGCAACCAATAAGCGATGATCGGCCTGTCGGGCAAGAGACATTTTCCAACATTCCAAACTGAGCGCCCATCCTTTCACCTGTTCTGTCACAGGGGAGGCATGGGGAAATGTTCCCTCTACAGGGAAGGAACCCGGATCATGTGGCCATACACTACTATCTCATTGCGTATATCTGCTGGTCTGACAGACATTGCATAGTGTATGCCCAGCATAAGACGGGTATGGGTCATAGGGTCAACACAAGCATTAGGTCCTAATGCAAGCATGTCCAAACTATGGCCCTCCAGCTGTTGTAAAACTACAAGTCCCATCATGCCTTGCCTCAGTTTTGCTTTTAGGGAATGTTAAACTATTGCAAGGCATGCTGGGATGTGTAGTTTCACAACAGCTGGAGGGCCATAGTTTGGACATGCCTGTCCTAATGAATGAAGCATTCTCTGTAGAGTAATAAAGACCTGGTAATATTACAGTCCCGCACTCGCTGTCCCTTCCCAGTGATATCTGGGCCTCTTAGCAGCCCGTGGTTCTGTGAGAAAGGACCGGCAAGTGTGTAGTATAAGGAGGACAGTAACGTATCTTTATTGCATTTGACATTTGGGCCGAATAGTGAAGGCCCATACACACTTGACGATTTTCGGCCGAAAATCGCCCAGTGTGTATGCCCCGGAGATTGCCGACTAGCGATGATGCGCGCTCCCGCATCATCGCTAGGAAAGTGGTTCATCTGCTGGTTTTACCAGCAGATGTGGCGATGATGGATGGTTTTTCATCCATCATCGCCATGTGTGTACGCCTGCCGGGCTGAAAGATTAACCACTTTCAGCCCGGCGGACCGCCGCGCCGCCCCCCGCCCCCGCCTGTCATAATACTCACCCTGTCCAAGTGCTGCTGCGCCGGCTCCATGCATCCTGCTCCGAGTCCCTGCCTGTCTGCTTGTCCCGCCCTCCTGCTCAGTGCTCACCACGGAGCACTTCTCCCTCACCCGGCAACACACTCTGCTGGCCACGCCCCCCCTGCTATGCTTAACACAGAGCACTGAGAGCAGGGGGCACTGCTGGCCACCAATGTTTTATGTTTAAAGCAGTAATATATACATTGCTGGCATATGCCAGCAATGTATATATTGCTGGAACCACTGGGCACCAATGTTACATTTTTAAGGCAGTAATATATACATTGCTGGCATAAGCCAGCAATGTATATATTGCTTGCACCACTGGGCACCAATGTTACATTTTTAAGGCAGTAATATATACATTGCTGGCACATGCCAGCAATGTATATATTGCTAGCACCACTTGCCACCAATGTAATGTTACTTATAAGCCAGTAATATATACATTGCTGGCACAGGCCAGCAATGTATATATTATTGGCACCACTGGGCACCAATGATTATTAATTTGCTTGCTGCCCACAAATAATTATGAATTAGCCAGTAATATATACATTGCTGGCACATGCCAGCAATGTATATTTTAGTGGCGTCACTGCCCACCAATGTTACTTACAAGCCAGTAATATATACATTGTTGACACAGGCCAGCAATGTATATATTATGGGCACCACTGCCCACCAGGGTTAAAGGGAGCAGGAACTGGGCGGAACTGCGTTCCATCAGTTTTATTTTGGAGGTGGAATGGTTCCGCCTCCGTCCGCATCGCTAAACAGCTGACAGCCGGGCAGAGCGGTGGGAAATCAGGATGTCTCAGAGAAGGTCCATCCGTCCGTGGCGTAGCTATTTTAAAATTATGTGCCAACTCACGGCTCGTGAGCCAATCAGAGCTCGCGGGACGGCAAGAAATGAGGAGCTGCCGGGCCGCGAGCACCGATTGGCTCGCAAGTCATTTGAAATAGCCGCACCACGGGTGTTCTGAGACATCCGGGTTTCCCACCGCTCTGCCCTGCTGTCTCCTTTCCCACACAGTGCACACCTCTGGCACTGGGCATGTTACCCCTGGCACTGAGAATGTAATACCTGGCAATGAGCATGTATGTAAGCGGCACTTATGTGGCATAATAAAAAATGGGCATTACCATGTTTGGCATATTGTGAAATGGGCATTACCGTGTTTGGCATATAGTATAATGGACATTACGGTGTGTGGCATAATGTGTAATTTGCATTACTGTGTGCATTTCTGTGTCCCTGACCCATAAAGCCATGCCCTAAAATTTTTGGCACAAAATGTTCAGTTTTTATTAGGTGTTGGGTTGTTTTGCACTGTGGGGCATCATTTGAATCAGGGGTGGTATTATGTGGCCACATTATTCTTTTCCTGACAGTGTGGCTGTGACATAATTGGGGGGGGGGGAAGAGTCAGGGAAGCAAATTTTTCCACTTTAGGCACTGCTGCGCACTAATGTATAGTGATAATAGTTATTAATGTAAACACTGCTGGAGCAGACCAGCAATGTATATGAGACCACTGCCACTGGCCATCAATGTATATTTTTATGGCGTTAATGTATACACTGCTGGCGCAGGTCAACAATGTATATGTTACCACCGCCACTGCCCCCCAATGTATATTTTGTTGTGGCGGTAATGTATACATTGCTGGGGAAGGTGAATGGATTTCTCCCTACGTGCACGGTGGCAAATTAAATGGTAGTTGTGCACATGGGCGGGATTTTGCCCAGTCGGAGCAGAGTCAGGTAGCGTTTACCTGTTTGCTGGGCTCCGAATATACACAGCATAGCGATCAGTTCTGAATCAGGCCCCTAGAACAGAAATGCACTGAATAAAATGGCCCCTGCTCCCACCCTTGGAATACAAACCCTGTCCATTATGTAAATAGCCTTTTATATGAAAGATTTTCAGCAAAGTCTTTCACCTCCTGAAAATCTCTTGCTCTTTGGGGAAAATAGCTCAGTGTGTACGCACTACTTTGGTGACAAATATATCTTTCAGAGATTTTGGCAAAGTCTTTTGAAATGAAAATCTTCAAGTGTGTATGGGCCTTAACACTTGGCTCAAACAAAACGTCTACACAAGTACCTACCTCGGGAGGTTTGGAGCAGATGCCGACGTCACCACAGCAGATGGGGAGGAAGGTGTTGAGGGCTGCGGAGATTCTGGGGCTCTTGGAACCCTTCCCATTCGGTACCAGATGCCCATACTGTTCAGCTCCCTATCCAGGAGACATACACAAACACATGAGTATATAACTATATTAGTAAGGCTGACTAATGTGGTAGCTCAACATCCTAACAAAAGAAAAATGGGATATTTATGCCCTGAGGTAACGTACTCATGGGCCTAATATGTTCCTCTGTAATGCAACCAAGCACATAATGGACACATTAAATACAGGGATTGATCTGTATTGGATATACATCTTGATTACCAATGGCATTTCACCATAAAGGAAAGAGTCAAATCACTGAATGTTTTATGAACATCGCTTGGCTATGTCTGGTATATCAGCCACAGAAAGATTATGAATAAACATTGTTCTATAATAATGATGCACGTTCCCCATTTCCAGCTACCCAATGTGTACCCAGCATAATATCACAAGTGTTCCTTCTAAGCTTCTGTTACAGGGTGCTGCACCCTGCCCGTTTTTAAAACCTCAAAATGCTCCCTGCCCTTTTTGTGTGTGGCACTCTGCGCCCTTGCGCTGCCCCCCACCTCGTTGACGTGCCGCTGAGAACTTTCGGTGTGTGCCATCATGTGTAATGGGTATTACGGTGTGTGGTATAATGTGTAATGGCCATTGTGGTGCATGGTATAATGTGTAATGGGTATTACATTGTGTGGTATAATGTATAAGAGGCATTACAGTATATGCCATAATGTGTAAGAGGCATTATGGTGTGTGGTGTAATGTGTAAGAGTCATTACAGTGTGTGCCATAATGTGTGATGTCATTAGGTCATAATATGTAATGGACATAGCTCAGTATGACAATGTGTAATGGGTATTAGGGTGTGTGGTATAATGTATAAGAGGTATTACAGTGTATGCCATAATGTGTAGCTGTCATTATGACAGAAAATGGAATGGACATAGCACAGCATGACAATGTGTAATGGGTATTACGGTGTGTGGTATAATGTGTAATGGGCATTATGGTGTGTGGTATAATGTGTAATGGGTATTTTGTTGTGTGATATAACGTGTAGTTGTCATTATTACAGAATATGTAATGGACATAGATCAGTATGACAATGTGTAATGGGTAGTAGGGTGTGTGGCATAATGTGTAATGGGCATTATGGTATTTTGTTTTAATGTGTAATGGGTATTACGGTGTGTGGTATAATGTGTAATGGGCATTATGGTGTGTGGTATAATGTGTAATGGGCATTATGGTGTGTGCGGTATAATTTGTAATGGGTATTACGGTGTGTGGTATAATGTGTTTTCATTGCGACAGAATATGTAATGGCCATAGCAGAATATGACAATGTGTAATGGGCATCATTCTTATAATTTTTGCTGTTTCTGATGTAAATTTCTAGTATAAAATGTGCTCTTTCGATTGAAAAAGTGCTCTGCCTGATGGTCAGCGCCCTGCCTGATGGTCAGCGCCCTGCTTATTCCGCCTTAGAGAAAACCGCGTTGACATTTTTTCCAAATGCCTTGCAATAACTCCTTAACGAAAAGAGCTAGAAGGCTGAAAATGCAGATTTAGACTTGTAGGCTTTGTCTGAACAAGATAGCGTTGAAAAATCTGCTCCAGCTTATTCCGCCTTAGAGAAAACCGCGTTGACATTTTTTCCAAATGCCTTGCAATATCTCCTTAACGAAAAGAGCTAGAAGGCTGGAAATGCAGATTTAGACTTGTAGGTATTGTGTGAACAAGATAGCGTTGAAAAATCGGCTCTAGCTTATTCCGCCTTAGAGAAAACCGCGTTGACATTTTTTCCAAATGCCTTGCAATAACTCCTTAACGAAAAGAGCTAGAAGGCTGAAAATGTAGATTTAGACTTGTAGGCATTGTCTGAACAAGATAGCGTTGAAAAATCTGCTCCAGCTTTTTCCGCCTTAGAGAAAACCGCGTTGACATTTTTTCCAAATGCTTTGCAATAACTCCTTAACGAAAAGAGCTAGAAGGCTGAAAATGCATATTTAGACTTGTAGGCATTGT
Source organism: Crinia signifera (assembly GCF_055691185.1). NCBI lineage: Eukaryota > Metazoa > Chordata > Amphibia > Anura > Myobatrachidae > Crinia > Crinia signifera. The sequence continues at coordinate 99,100 of NW_028142173.1, read as the reverse complement.
GTAAACAAGATAGCGTTGAAAAATCGGCTCTAGCTTATTCCGCCTTAGAGAAAACCGCGTTGACATTTTTTCCAAATGCCTTGCAATATCTCCTTAACGAAAAGAGCTAGAAGGCTGAAAATGCAGATTTAGACTTGTAGGCATTGTGTGAACAAGATAGCGTTGAAAAATCTGCTCCAGCTTATTCCGCCTTAGAGAAAACCGCGTTGACATTTTTTCCAAATGCCTTGCAATAACTCCTTAACGAAAAGAGCTAGAAGGCTGAAAATGCATATTTAGACTTGTAGGCATTGTGTGAACAAGATAGCGTTGAAAAATTGGCTCTAGCTTATTCCGCCTTAGAGAAAACCGCGTTGACATTTTTTCCAAATGCCTTGCAATATCTCCTTAACGAAAAGAGCTAGAAGGCTGAAAATGCATATTTAGACTTGTAGGCATTGTGTGAACAAGATAGCGTTGAAAAATCGGCTCTAGCTTATTCCGCCTTAGAGAAAACCGCGTTGACATTTTTTCCAAATGCCTTGCAATATCTCCTTAACGAAAAGAGCTAGAAGGCTGAAAATGCATATTTAGACTTGTAGGCATTGTGTGAACAAGATAGCATTGAAAAATCGGCTCTAGCTTATTCCGCCTTAGAGAAAACCGCGTTGACATTTTTTCCAAATGCCTTGCAATATCTCCTTAACGAAAAGAGCTAGAAGGCTGAAAATGCATATTTAGACTTGTAGGCATTGTGTGAACAAGATAGCGTTGAAAAATCGGCTCTAGCTTATTCCGCCTTTGAGAAAACCGCGTTGACATTTTTTCCAAATGCCTTGCAATATCTCCTTAACGAAAAGAGCTAGAAGGCTGAAAATGCATATTTAGACTTGTAGGCATTGTGTGAACAAGATAGCGTTGAAAAATCGGCTCTAGCTTATTCCGCCTTAGAGAAAACCGCGTTGACATTTTTTCCAAATGCCTTGCAATAACTCCTTAACGAAAAGAGCTAGAAGGCTGAAAATGCAGATTTAGACTTGTAGGCATTGTCTGAACAAGATAGCGTTGAAAAATCTGCTCCAGCTTATTCCGCCTTAGAGAAAACCGCGTTGACATTTTTTCCAAATGCCTTGCAATATCTCCTTAACGAAAAGAGCTAGAAGGCTGAAAATGCAGATTTAGACTTGTAGGTATTGTGTGAACAAGATAGCGTTGAAAAATCGGCTCTAGCTTATTCCGCCTTAGAGAAAACCGCGTTGACATTTTTTCCAAATGCCTTGCAATAACTCCTTAACGAAAAGAGCTAGAAGGCTGAAAATGTAGATTTAGACTTGTAGGCATTGTCTGAACAAGATAGCGTTGAAAAATCTGCTCCAGCTTTTTCCGCCTTAGAGAAAACCGCGTTGACATTTTTTCCAAATGCCTTGCAATAACTCCTTAACGAAAAGAGCTAGAAGGCTGAAAATGCATATTTAGACTTGTAGGCATTGTGTAAACAAGATAGCGTTGAAAAATCGGCTCTAGCTTATTCCGCCTTAGAGAAAACCGCGTTGACATTTTTTCCAAATGCCTTGCAATATCTCCTTAACGAAAAGAGCTAGAAGGCTGAAAATGCAGATTTAGACTTGTAGGCATTGTGTGAACAAGATAGCGTTGAAAAATCTGCTCCAGCTTATTCCGCCTTAGAGAAAACCGCATTGACATTTTTTCCAAATGCCTTGCAATAACTCCTTAACGAAAAGAGCTAGAAGGCTGAAAATGCATATTTAGACTTGTAGGCATTGTGTGAACAAGATAGCGTTGAAAAATTGGCTCTAGCTTATTCCACCTTAGAGAAAACCGCGTTGACATTTTTTCCAAATGCCTTGCAATATCTCCTTAACGAAAAGAGCTAGAAGGCTGAAAATGCATATTTAGACTTGTAGGCATTGTGTGAACAAGATAGCGTTGAAAAATCGGCTCTAGCTTATTCCGCCTTAGAGAAAACCGCGTTGACATTTTTTCCAAATGCCTTGCAATATCTCCTTAACGAAAAGAGCTAGAAGGCTGAAAATGCATATTTAGACTTGTAGGCATTGTGTGAACAAGATAGCATTGAAAAATCGGCTCTAGCTTATTCCACCTTAGAGAAAACCGCGTTGACATTTTTTCCAAATGCCTTGCAATATCTCCTTAACGAAAAGAGCTAGAAGGCTGAAAATGCATATTTAGACTTGTAGGCATTGTGTGAACAAGATAGCGTTGAAAAATCGGCTCTAGCTTATTCCGCCTTTGAGAAAACCGCGTTGACATTTTTTCCAAATGCCTTGCAATATCTCCTTAACGAAAAGAGCTAGAAGGCTGAAAATGCATATTTAGACTTGTAGGCATTGTGTGAACAAGATAGCGTTGAAAAATCGGCTCTAGCTTATTCCGCCTTAGAGAAAACCGCGTTGACATTTTTTCCAAATGCCTTGCAATAACTCCTTAACGAAAAGAGCTAGAAGGCTGAAAATGCAGATTTAGACTTGTAGGCATTGTCTGAACAAGATAGCGTTGAAAAATCTGCTCCAGCTTATTCCGCCTTAGAGAAAACCGCGTTGACATTTTTTCCAAATGCCTTGCAATATCTCCTTAACGAAAAGAGCTAGAAGGCTGAAAATGCAGATTTAGACTTGTAGGTATTGTGTGAACAAGATAGCGTTGAAAAATCGGCTCTAGCTTATTCCGCCTTAGAGAAAACCGCGTTGACATTTTTTCCAAATGCCTTGCAATATCTCCTTAACGAAAAGAGCTAGAAGGCTGAAAATGCATATTTAGACTTGTAGGCATTGTGTGAACAAGATAGCGTCGAAAAATCGGCTCTAGCTTATTCCGCCTTAGAGAAAACCGCGTTGACATTTTTTCCAAATGCCTTGCAATAACTCCTTAACGAAAAGAGCTAGAAGGCTGAAAATGCAGATTTAGACTTGTAGGCATTGTGTGAACAAGATAGCGTTGAAAAATCGGCTCTAGCTTATTCCGCCTTAGAGAAAACCGCGTTGACATTTTTTCCAAATGCCTTGCAATATCTCCTTAACGAAAAGAGCTAGAAGGCTGAAAATGCAGATTTAGACTTGTAGGCATTGTGTGAACAAGATAACGTTGAAAAATCTGTCCCAACTTATTCCGCCTTAGAGAAAACCGCGTTGACATTTTTTCCAAATGCTTTGCAATATCTCCTTAACGAAAAGAGCTAGAAGGCTGAAAATGCAGATTTAGACTTGTAGGCATTGTGTGAACAAGATAACGTTGAAAAATCGGCCCCAGCTTATTCCGCCTTAGAGAAAACCGCGTTGACATTTTTTCCAAATGCTTTGCAATATCTCCTTAACGAAAAGAGCTAAAAGGCTGAAAATGCAGATTTAGACTTGTAGGCATTGTGTGAACAAGATAGCGTTGAAAAATCGGCCCCAGCTTATTCCGCCTTAGAGAAAACCGCGTTGACATTTTTTCCAAATGCTTTGCAATATCTCCTTAACGAAAAGAGCTGGAAGGCTGAAAATGCAGATTTAGACTTGTAGGCATTGTGTGAACAAGATAACGTTGAAAAATCGGCCCCAGCTTATTCCACCTTAGAGAAAACCGCGTTGACATTTTTTCCAAATGCTTTGCAATATCTCCTTAACGAAAAGAGCTGGAAGGCTGAAAATGCAGATTTAGACTTGTAGGCATTGTGTGAACAAGATAACGTTGAAAAATCGGCCCCAGCTTATTCCGCCTTAGAGAAAACCGCGTTGACATTTTTTCCAAATGCTTTGCAATATCTCCTTAACGAAAAGAGCTAGAAGGCTGAAAATGCAGATTTAGACTTGTAGGCATTGTGTGAACAAGATAACGTTGAAAAATCGGCCCCAGCTTATTCCGCCTTAGAGAAAACCGCGTTGACATTTTTTCCAAATGCTTTGCAATATCTCCTTAACGAAAAGAGCTAGAAGGCTGAAAATGCAGATTTAGACTTGTAGGCATTGTGTGAACAAGATAACGTTGAAAAATCGGCCCCAGCTTATTCCGCCTTAGAGAAAACCGCGTTGACATTTTTTCCAAATGCTTTGCAATATCTCCTTAACGAAAAGAGCTAGAAGGCTGAAAATGCAGATTTAGACTTGTAGGCATTGTGTGAACAAGATAACGTTGAAAAATCGGCCCCAGCTTATTCCGCCTTAGAGAAAACCGCGTTGACATTTTTTCCAAATGCTTTGCAATATCTCCTTAACGAAAAGAGGTAGAAGGCTGAAAATGCAGATTTAGACTTGTAGGCATTGTGTGAACAAGATAACGTTGAAAAATCGGCCCCAGCTTATTCCGCTTTAGAGAAAACCGCGTTGACATTTTTTCCAAATGCTTTGCAATATCTCCTTAACGAAAAGAGCTAGAAGGCTGAAAATGCAGATTTAGACTTGTAGGCATTGTGTGAACAAGATAACGTTGAAAAATCGGCCCCAGCTTATTCCGCCTTAGAGAAAACCGCGTTGACATTTTTTCCAAATGCTTTGCAATATCTCCTTAACGAAAAGAGCTAGAAGGCTGAAAATGCAGATTTAGACTTGTAGGCATTGTGTGAACAAGATAACGTTGAAAAATCGGCCCCAGCTTATTCCGCCTTAGAGAAAACCGCGTTGACATTTTTTCCAAATGCTTTGCAATATCTCCTTAACGAAAAGAGCTAGAAGGCTGAAAATGCAGATTTAGACTTGTAGGCATTGTGTGAACAAGATAACGTTGAAAAATCGGCCCCAGCTTATTCCGCCTTAGAGAAAACCGCGTTGACATTTTTTCCAAATGCTTTGCAATATCTCCTTAACGAAAAGAGCTAGAAGGCTGAAAATACAGATTTAGACTTGTAGGCATTGTGTGAACAAGATAACGTTGAAAAATCGGCCCCAGCTTATTCCGCCTTAGAGAAAACCGCGTTGACATTTTTTCCAAATGCTTTGCAATATCTCCTTAACGAAAAGAGCTAGAAGGCTGAAAATGCAGATTTAGACTTGTAGGCATTGTGTGAACAAGATAACGTTGAAAAATCGGCCCCAGCTTATTCCGCCTTAGAGAAAACCGCGTTGACATTTTTTCCAAATGCTTTGCAATATCTCCTTAACGAAAAGAGCTGGAAGGCTGAAAATGCAGATTTAGACTTGTAGGCATTGTGTGAACAAGATAGCGTTGAAAAATCGGCCCCAGCTTATTCCGCCTTAGAGAAAACCGCGTTGACATTTTTTCCAAATGCTTTGCAATATCTCCTTAACGAAAAGAGCTGGAAGGCTGAAAATGCAGATTTAGACTTGTAGGCATTGTGTGAACAAGATAACGTTGAAAAATCGGCCCCAGCTTATTCCGCCTTAGAGAAAACCGCGTTGACATTTTTTCCAAATGCTTTGCAATATCTCCTTAACGAAAAGAGCTAGAAGGCTGAAAATGCAGATTTAGACTTGTAGGCATTGTGTGAACAAGATAACGTTGAAAAATCGGCCCCAGCTTATTCCGCCTTAGAGAAAACCGCGTTGACATTTTTTCCAAATGCTTTGCAATATCTCCTTAACGAAAAGAGCTAGAAGGCTGAAAATGCAGATTTAGACTTGTAGGCATTGTGTGAACAAGATAACGTTGAAAAATCGGCCCCAGCTTATTCCGCCTTAGAGAAAACCGCGTTGACATTTTTTCCAAATGCTTTGCAATATCTCCTTAACGAAAAGAGCTGGAAGGCTGAAAATGCAGATTTAGACTTGTAGGCATTGTGTGAACAAGATAACGTTGAAAAATCGGCCCCAGCTTATTCCGCCTTAGAGAAAACCGCGTTGACATTTTTTTCCAAATGCTTTGCAATATCTCCTTAACGAAAAGAGCTAGAAGGCTGAAAATGCAGATTTAGACTTGTAGGCATTGTGTGAACAAGATAACGTTGAAAAATCGGCCCCAGCTTATTCCGCCTTAGAGAAAACCGCGTTGACATTTTTTCCAAATGCTTTGCAATATCTCCTTAACGAAAAGAGCTAGAAGGCTGAAAATGCAGATTTAGACTTGTAGGCATTGTGTGAACAAGATAACGTTGAAAAATCGGCCCCAGCTTATTCCGCCTTAGAGAAAACCGCGTTGACATTTTTTCCAAATGCTTTGCAATATCTCCTTAACGAAAAGAGCTAGAAGGCTGAAAATGCAGATTTAGACTTGTAGGCATTGTGTGAACAAGATAACGTTGAAAAATCGGCCCCAGCTTATTCCGCCTTAGAGAAAACCGCGTTGACATTTTTTCCAAATGCTTTGCAATATCTCCTTAACGAAAAGAGCTAGAAGGCTGAAAATGCAGATTTAGACTTGTAGGCATTGTGTGAACAAGATAACGTTGAAAAATCGGCCCCAGCTTATTCCGCCTTAGAGAAAACCGCGTTGACATTTTTTCCAAATGCTTTGCAATATCTCCTTAACGAAAAGAGCTAGAAGGCTGAAAATGCAGATTTAGACTTGTAGGCATTGTGTGAACAAGATAACGTTGAAAAATCGGCCCCAGCTTATTCCGCCTTAGAGAAAACCGCGTTGACATTTTTTCCAAATGCTTTGCAATATCTCCTTAACAAAAAGAGCTAGAAGGCTGAAAATGCAGATTTAGACTTGTAGGCATTGTGTGAACAAGATAACGTTGAAAAATCGGCCCCAGCTTATTCCGCCTTAGAGAAAACCGCGTTGACATTTTTTCCAAATGCTTTGAAATATCTCCTTAACGAAAAGAGCTAGAAGGCTGAAAATGCAGATTTAGACTTGTAGGCATTGTGTGAACGCGGTTTTCTCTAAGGTGGAATAAGCTGGGGCCGATTTTTCAACGTTATCTTGTTCACACAATGCCTACAAGTCTAAATCTGCATTTTCAGCCTTCCAGCTCTTTTCGTTAAGGAGATATTGCAAAGCATTTGGAAAAAATGTCAACGCGGTTTTCTCTAAGGCGGAATAAGCTGGGGCCGATTTTTCAACGCTATCTTGTTCACACAATGCCTACAAGTCTAAATCTGCATTTTCAGCCTTCCAGCTCTTTTCGTTAAGGAGATATTGCAAAGCATTTGGAAAAAATGTCAACGCGGTTTTCTCTAAGGCGGAATAAGCTGGGGCCGATTTTTCAACGTTATCTTGTTCACACAATGCCTACAAGTCTAAATCTGCATTTTCAGCCTTCTAGCTCTTTTCGTTAAGGAGATATTGCAAAGCATTTGGAAAAAATGTCAACGCGGTTTTCTCTAAGGCGGAATAAGCTGGGGCCGATTTTTCAACGTTATCTTGTTCACACAATGCCTACAAGTCTAAATCTGCATTTTCAGGATTCTAGCTCTTTTCGTTAAGGAGATATTGCAAAGCATTTGGAAAAAATGTCAACGCGGTTTTCTCTAAGGCGGAATAAGCTGGGGCCGATTTTTCAACGTTATCTTGTTCACACAATGCCTACAAGTCTAAATCTGCATTTTCAGCCTTCCAGCTCTTTTCGTTAAGTAGATATTGCAAAGCATTTGGAAAAAATGTCAACGCGGTTTTCTCTAAGGCGGAATAAGCTGGGGCCGATTTTTCAACGTTATCTTGTTCACACAATGCCTACAAGTCTAAATCTGCATTTTCAGCCTTCTAGCTCTTTTCGTTAAGGAGATATTGCAAAGCATTTGGAAAAAATGTCAACGCGGTTTTCTCTAAGGCGGAATAAGCTGGGGCCGATTTTTCAACGTTATCTTGTTCACACAATGCCTACAAGTCTAAATCTGCATTTTCAGCCTTCCAGCTCTTTTCGTTAAGGAGATATTGCAAAGCATTTGGAAAAAATGTCAACGCGGTTTTCTCTAAGGCGGAATAAGCTGGGGCAGATTTTTCAACGTTATCTTGTTCACACAATGCCTACAAGTCTAAATCTGCATTTTCAGCCTTCTAGCTCTTTTCGTTAAGGAGATATTGCAAAGCATTTGGAAAAAATGTCAACGCGGTTTTCTCTAAGGCGGAATAAGCTGGGGCCGATTTTTCAACGTTATCTTGTTCACACAATGCCTACAAGTCTAAATCTGCATTTTCAGCCTTCTAGCTCTTTTCGTTAAGGAGATATTGCAAAGCATTTGGAAAAAATTTCAACGCGGTTTTCTCTAAGGCGGAATAAGCTGGGGCCGATTTTTCAACGTTATCTTGTTCACACAATGCCTACAAGTCTAAATCTGCATTTTCAGCCTTCTAGCTCTTTTCGTTAAGGAGATATTGCAAAGCATTTGGAAAAAATGTCAACGCGGTTTTCTCTAAGGCGGAATAAGCTGGGGCCGATTTTTCAACGCTATCTTGTTCACACAATGCCTACAAGTCTAAATCTGCATTTTCAGCCTTTCAGCTCTTTTTGTTAAGGAGATATTGCAAAGCATTTGGAAAAAATGTCAACGCGGTTTTCTCTAAGGCGGAATAAGCTGGGGCCGATTTTTCAACGTTATCTTGTTCACACAATGCCTACAAGTCTAAATCTGCATTTTCAGCCTTCTAGCTCTTTTCGTTAAGGAGATATTGCAAAGCATTTGGAAAAAATGTCAACGCGGTTTTCTCTAAGGCGGAATAAGCTGGGGCCGATTTTTCAACGTTATCTTGTTCACACAATGCCTACAAGTCTAAATCTGCATTTTCAGCCTTCTAGCTCTTTTCGTTAAGGAGATATTGCAAAGCATTTGGAAAAAATGTCAACGCGGTTTTCTCTAAGGCGAACAAACAAAATAACAGAAGGGGGGACATTATGATGTTACCGTGTACCTATAACATATTTAAAAAGTATCCCTTAACCCAGTGGTGTCAAAGTCACGGCCCTACAGCTGTTGTGGAAGTACACATCCCTACATGCCCTGCCACAGATTTTATATAATGGATCGCTAAAATCTGTGGTAGGGCATGCTGGGAAGTGTAGTTCCACAACAGCTGGAGGGCCATGAGTTTGACACCACTGCTAAACCCCTTAATGCCCATTACATGTAATCACAACCCACCACCTAGCATCATGCCACACCTCTTCCCTTAGCCCAAAGCAGATTAATCTTGCACCTCCTCTCCCCTTCTTCGCTCCCCCCCCCCCAAGACATACTCTTCGCCAGTCGTGACCGAAGAGTGCACTCACATAGAATCGGTCGCAGGTGGGGGTACTGCAGCATCTGTCGGATAGGGCACCTCTCTCCTCCTCAGCGTCGTTCCTAGCAGCGTTGGGCTGTGTTCTCTGCCGCAGCGCCCTGGGGGCGGAGTTGGGGCAGCTGTCTCCCCGCCTGTATCCTTCCCGTCTATGTTGGGCGGTGTCCTGAGCAACGTCCTGGGGGTCCTCAGTGGCAGCAAGGTTTTAGTAGCATCCTGAAGGGGAGGGAAGAGGAGGAAAACATCCATATTTAAAAAAAAAAATGCTGGTCTACAACAGTATGTAAAAATAGCGGCATACTGAGTTTAGGAGAATCCTGTTCAAAAACTTGCAAAGAGATGGTGCCAGTGTGCACGCTCAGAGAGCAGATAAAGGGCGGGAAGGGGATTAAAAATAGGTCCTGGCATTTAAAGTACACAGGCCCACCTTGGTGTCAATAGTGTCAACACAGTTGTGCGCGAGCGCTCAGGAAAAGAGGGTGTGGACACTCAAAATTGGCCTTGTGTAGTGTTCCACACCATATACCACTTCTACACATTCTGCAACAAAATAATAGACCCCATTATACTTGCCCCTTACACATTATGCCAAACGTATTGAGCCAAAATTCACATAATGCCACGCGGATTGAGCCAAAATTCACATAATGCCACGTGGATTATTCTTTATTCCCAGCGGTGGCAGGCGGCATTTCAAGGAAAAAACCCCTAACCCCATTGCACCTACCCCACACTGTCCCCCATCGCAGCAGCCCCACACTGTCCCCATCGCACCAGCCCCACACTGTAGTCTCCCATCACACCAGCCCCACACTGTCCCCATCACACCAGCCCCACACTGTAGTCTCCCCATTGCACCTGCTCCACACTGTAGTCTCCCCATTGCTCCAGCCCGCACTGTAGTCTCCCCATTGCAACAGCCCCACACTGTCACCATCGCACCAGCCCCACACTGTCTTTCATCACAACAGCCCCTTAAATTGTAAGCCATCAAAATGTCACCCTTATACTGTATGTAGAAATGGAGGAGGGCGGCTGGTGCAGCAGTAAACGGGAGGCCGAGGCAGCAGCGTGGGAGGGTGGAGGAAGGAGAGGCAGTCAGGACATGGTGGCAGCGGGGGTAGCCGGCGACATCATGCAGCAGTCTGACTGTACTTACCACCAGACGGTCCACACCAGGGCAGCGCTGCAGGGCTGACCAGTCTCCTCCTGTGGTCCAGGCGGCGCAGCTCCCGGAAGTACGCGTCCACTGTCCTGTGATCTGGAAGACGGGGCAGCTGGGAGGCGGCACACGCGGATTGGCTCCTCTGTCAATCACAGGTCATGTATACATGTGTCCAATCCTCACAGACAAGGGCGGGCATACAGCCTATCTAGCAGGCAGCCCAGCCCTAGAAACAGAATGTATTCCTAAATCACTCACCAAGGTAACCCATTGTACTAACCTAGTGCACGTGTAACACCCCATAACTGTGGAATAATAGGTGCCGTGTATTCCAGTTAACCAGGGGTTAATATACCTCAGCACCAGGCACAGCTCAGCCCTAAAGAGTTAAACACAGACAGGCTGGAGTGTGACAGGAAGAGAGAGGTCAGAGGTGACCTGAGCCAGCAGCATGAGAGTAGGAGGAAAGCTAGCACATGAAGAGGAGACTTCTCCTGCAGCTGAGTGACACTGTGCTTAAGGAGTAAGCAGTGTAGCCTGTGAGTGTGTGGAGAACTCCTGTATAGAGAGATAGAGGAGGACAACAGCGTGGCATCTGTGACCCCTGACCTGCCAGACGCTTTAGCAGCAGAGAGCTCCAGCAATAAATGACTGCCTGTGAGGCCTGTGAGAGAAGGAGCCAGTCGTGCAGAGTGCACACAGTCCAAGAGAATACAGCAGCTCAAGGCCGAGCAGTGAGAGCCCAGCACACAGCAGAGTCTGGACACCAGAGAAGACAGGAGGCAGAGACTGGTCAGAACCAGCAGCAGCTACAGGTACACTACTGCACACTGCCCCCAACTAGCACACCCAGTTAGGTTGCCTGCCTGACACCTAATACAGCCAGCAGCCCTGTGTAGCTGAGTGTGGCAACGCTGAGGCGCCCGCACTAGAAGTCCCCGGAGGGTACACAGCAATGGGCGAAGATTCACTGACCCCAGCCGGAGTCAAGACCTCCCCAGTCTTTCCCAAGACCTCCCCTTCACCGTCTTTACCCATTCCTCATAGCAGAATCCCAGAATTGCCACTGTAGTGGGTTTAGTGAAAACCCATAAGAGAAGCTAGGACAATCCCTCAGGATTTCTGATAGTTCACTTTTTCTTCACCTTTAAAGTATAGTTAATGGAACACTAGTGCCACCCGGTGGCTTAAGGACCAAACTGCGACCTCATATAGAATTAATAGGAAAAGCCGGCAACTACATTAAGTCCTATGCATAGGCCTCCGTCGGGACTGACCGGTCTTATTAACAGAGAGTGTACCCGGGTACTTAGAGTGAGTTGAGTATTGATTTTATGGTAATTCGCTAAACTATTTGTTAGTATAACAGTTGGTTGTAATGTTTACTCATACTCGGTATTATCACTGTATCCAGGTGTAAATTAGTGGACCAGCTCGCCGGTCCAGCAGCGTAGTGGAAGTAGTTTCTCAAACTGCAGTGATAGGCCGAGTATGGAGTGACTCAGAGTTACCGGTAGCTCCATTGTCCTTTTATGGTATATCGCATTTGTATGCATAGTGTGAGTTGTATTGCATTGATTGTATTCTGATATTGTGGAATTGTTGTGATGTCATTACGTAAAGAAGGCAGCCGTTCCCAATGGCCGTGTTACAATAAAAGGTCAAAGTAATTATTTTGTCGACTGTTCTGTGCCACCATCCTGTATCATGAGAAGACTCCTGACTGGAATCCGTGGTACCAGGGAAACACGACCCCCACCGCATCCCACCAGGTAACCCTATCCAGGTGTTTACAGTTCTCTGGCGTCACGAACAGGATATAGTCGACGCGGAGTATAATCCGATATCAGGATGGACACAGTACAGGTTGGGGGTGGACAGCCACCCGTTGTGCCCCCCAACGGCGACCAACAGGCTGCCCCCCCAGTGGCAGTACCTGCTCCAGCAGCAACCCCTCATGCTCCCATCACGCTACCCTACTACTTTGGGGCCCCATGGATGCTGACCTACAGCGGGGACTCCAACAAGGGAGCCACGTTCACAGCGTTTAAGAACCAGCAGAAATCCATGTCCCAGCTCTACACACCGAGCGAAGAACAGAGGGTACAAATCTTAATCGGCCAACTCACAGGCTCCGCCCTCAGTGAGGTTGAGTCGTGGGCCGATGACCAAAAGACGAGCACTGACGAGATTCTGAATCGGCTGGCCACGATCTTTGAGACCGCTACCCTCCCAGAGCTGAAGATGCAACTATACGGACGAAAACAACGGCCGGGTGAAACCCTCCGGGATTTCGCCCTGAGTCTACAGGCGACCCTGAAACTCATACAAGCGGCTGACAAAGATGAAATTCGCAATGGCGACGAAGCCCTGGCCATACAGTTCGTCGAAGGAGTATCGAACCCCACCATTAAGACCCTTCTACGGCTCCTGAAGATGCAAATGCTGGGTAAATCCTTTGCCGATTTTAAAAACATTGCCATTGCCACCGTCGGGAACCACTCCGACCCTGAGGTGGAGTATCCGGAGATGGTGGGGTTTCGAGGACCAGTGGCTATGAACCCAGAACAGTCCGGGAAGCCAAAGGACCGGGCCATACAGCATAGCCAGCAGTCATCGGGAGACCCCGGTCAGGTCCTCCAGCGCCAGGTAGAAGACCTAGCCATTGAGATGGCCGCAATGCAGCGAGAGATGCACCAGGTAGCACGGCAAACTGCGCCGGACAGCGGGGGAGCCAGATGGAAGGCAGAACGACGGCAGGCGAACCGAAACCGCTGGGAGCCACCTCGGGAGTCTGGTCGACGGGCAACCGACCAGTTTGACTACCAAGACCGACCTATTTGCCAGCGGTCTCAGGAAGTGGGGCACGTTGAAAGGGACTGTCCACCTGATCCTAAACTCCAATGCCCCGAGGGAGAGGGCCGAACCTCGGGGGGAACAGGAAGAGTAGGTCCAGGTGAAGACGGGCAGACCTACTATGGCAGACAGAGCCATATAAGTGTAGGCGAATTATCTGCCAGGTTAGACCGTGACCCTCCCGTTCGCATGAAAAGTCGAGGGAAAGTTATCTGGTTCCACGTCCAACGTGGATTTGGGTTCGTTGAGTGTATTGACCCAAAGCGAGACATCTTCGTCCACTACACTGCCATCCAGAAGAGTGACCCAAGGAAATTATACCGAAGCCTGAGGGCTGGAGAGATGGTAGAATTTGACGTCGTCAGAGGTGAGAAGGGCCTCCAAGCAGTGAACGTCACTGGCCCTGGTGGTACTCCTGTTCGAGGCAACAGATACGCTGCAAGAAACAAGTGGTATGGGAGCCACCCACTTCGCCGCAGCCATCCCCAAGACCAACCTCGGGGGAATAGTATGCACTCCAAGAAAACAGCAAGCATGGCAGGAAACACAAAGGAAGGGCCGTATGTATGTAGCCAGCGGTACTCTCATGCCCGAGTGCAGAACGAGCTGATGAAAGAGGACCCATCACGAGGCGAAGTACACCCCAAATGGAAAACCCGCCCTTATATGGCCACTAAGAGGCCTACGTCGACAACCGGGAGCTACCAGATGGGAGATCCAGATGGAACCCGACAGCAGCGGATCCATCGCAACCATCATAAGTCACACCCCAACCGAACCCAGTTGCCCCTCAAGTCAAGCAGCAAAGTGAGCGATAATGACGGCCAGAATCTCATCCTGAACATGTTGCAGAGTACGGTGGAGCTGTCACCGAATGGGGGGTGGTCAACATTCCTCCCAACAGGGGTGCCACTGTTGTGGTATAGAGCATAGTCATACTTATATAAATGTTATTGAATGTTTTGCACCATTGTTCATCCGTCGACAATGTTGCCGACACTGTTTAGTCACCTTGGTAATGTATCTGTTTGTAAATTATACCTTGATTCAAGCAACAGACTCAGTGGTTCCAGAAAGTTATCACAGCTCAGGACTTGTGTTTGTATTGGTGTGCGCGAGGACACGCACATTAAAAAGTATAGGCGGATGTAACACCCCATAACTGTGGAATAATAGGTGCCGTGTATTCCAGTTAACCAGGGGTTAATATACCTCAGCACCAGGCACAGCTCAGCCCTAAAGAGTTAAACACAGACAGGCTGGAGTGTGACAGGAAGAGAGAGGTCAGAGGTGACCTGAGCCAGCAGCATGAGAGTAGGAGGAAAGCTAGCACATGAAGAGGAGACTTCTCCTGCAGCTGAGTGACACTGTGCTTAAGGAGTAAGCAGTGTAGCCTGTGAGTGTGTGGAGAACTCCTGTATAGAGAGATAGAGGAGGACAACAGCGTGGCATCTGTGACCCCTGACCTGCCAGACGCTTTAGCAGCAGAGAGCTCCAGCAATAAATGACTGCCTGTGAGGCCTGTGAGAGAAGGAGCCAGTCGTGCAGAGTGCACACAGTCCAAGAGAATACAGCAGCTCAAGGCCGAGCAGTGAGAGCCCAGCACACAGCAGAGTCTGGACACCAGAGAAGACAGGAGGCAGAGACTGGTCAGAACCAGCAGCAGCTACAGGTACACTACTGCACACTGCCCCCAACTAGCACACCCAGTTAGGTTGCCTGCCTGACACCTAATACAGCCAGCAGCCCTGTGTAGCTGAGTGTGGCAACGCTGAGGCGCCCGCACTAGCAGTCCCCGGAGGGTACACAGCAATGGGCGAAGATTCACTGACCCCAGCCGGAGTCAAGACCTCCCCAGTCTTTCCCAAGACCTCCCCTTCACCGTCTTTACCCATTCCTCATAGCAGAATCCCAGAATTGCCACTGTAGTGGGTTTAGTGAAAACCCATAAGAGAAGCTAGGACAATCCCTCAGGATTTCTGATAGTTCACTTTTTCTTCACCTTTAAAGTATAGTTAATGGAACACTAGTGCCACCCGGTGGCTTAAGGACCAAACTGCGACCTCATATAGAATTAATAGGAAAAGCCGGCAACTACATTAAGTCCTATGCATAGGCCTCCGTCGGGACTGACCGGTCTTATTAACAGAGAGTGTACCCGGGTACTTAGAGTGAGTTGAGTATTGATTTTATGGTAATTCGCTAAACTATTTGTTAGTATAACAGTTGGTTGTAATGTTCACTCATACTCGGTATTATCACTGTATCCAGGTGTAAATTAGTGGACCAGCTCGCCGGTCCAGCAGCGTAGTGGAAGTAGTTTCTCAAACTGCAGTGATAGGCCGAGTATGGAGTGACTCAGAGTTACCGGTAGCTCCATTGTCCTTTTATGGTATATCGCATTTGTATGCATAGTGTGAGTTGTATTGCATTGATTGTATTCTGATATTGTGGAATTGTTGTGATGTCATTACGTAAAGAAGGCAGCCGTTCCCAATGGCCGTGTTACAATAAAAGGTCAAAGTAATTATTTTGTCGACTGTTCTGTGCCACCATCCTGTATCATGAGAAGACTCCTGACTGGAATCCGTGGTACCAGGGAAACACGACCCCCACCGCATCCCACCAGGTAACCCTATCCAGGTGTTTACACACGCACTACTCGATTTGTCATACACTGTTCCCAAATCATAGTTTGATAAGCCGCGTGGTCGCATTGTCCCATTTGGGATGCTGCACCTTAGAAGGGACTAGGGTTGCACTGGCCTCTAGGGGTACAGAGGGAACCCCGCAGTGGACCCACCTCATCCTCTAGGGACCCTTATTCATACTGTGCAGCTGAATTATACATATGTTACATTATATGGCACAACACCGTGACGTTCAGTGTGCACGCAGGTGTGATACATCGGAGCGGCCCATCGCTTTATAAGGATTGTTGCGTTGTGTACCCAGCTTTAGAGAATAACTATAGAATTGTGCTAGATAATTAGTAGTCAATAAATAATATAAAGACCCCAGCAATTGTAACGCAGGTAATGAACTATACCTGTGTGCGCTTAGTAAGGTGCGCTAGTTAATCCACTAAGCTTCCAGATGCATCGGGCAGGTAAGCGATGTCAGGAGGCTGATTCTAATCGTGTAGTTGGGGTAGAGATTGTAGTATGTATTCCCACACACACGTGCGCAAACATACGTTGCTAAGGTTGGCGATCGATGGGCTGCATTATTATTATCATCCTTTATTTATATGCTGCACCAAGGGATCCAAAGCTACCAATACAAAGTACATTACAAATAGGCAAAACATCGATGGTTTGTGATGCTAGAGAGCTGCTGTTGGTAGATGCGGCCCATTGGGGGCAGTGCTAAGCTAAGGACTCTGCAAAAGATGGCATCAGCCATCGATGGTTAACAACCAAATACATATTACTTTTTACGATTAGAGGAATGGAAGGAGAAACAAGGGGAAGACACTAGTTAGTCAAAAATGGTGGGGGAAGTAGGTGTTCTTCCCTACAGAAGGGACAACCATCAATTGGTGCAAACCATCGATGGCTCACTGTTTATAATTCCATACCATCAAGGTTTTTCACTGATCACACCATTGATAATTACCCCCGTGGGTGGCCATCCATTTGTCATATAGACAAGGATTATATATATACTAGGTGATTCATCGCGCCCTACGGGCGCTCATCACACCGTCGTAAGGGGCTGCGCCCCCTTAATTTGTGAACATTTGTATATGAGAAAGATGGTTAGAATTGTATGAAAGATGGCCTGCATTGCAACTTGAGTTATAGGTGAAATGTGTTAAATAGAGAGCATATGATGTGGAAGGGGGTGTGTCTTGTTTTGTTTAATTAAAAAGCGGTTACAGAGTAAGATGTACATTGATAGTGTGGATGGTACAGTGACATTTGTGGGTGTGTGTGGGGGGGGGGGCTGTGTGTGCATGTTGTTTAGGTGTGTGTGTTCAATAGTATAGTAGGGTGTTTCTGAGTCAGCGGCTCCCCACTGGCGGAGGTCACGACACAGGAAAACAGGAGGCTGGGTAGTGATCGGGGGGTCCGTGAATTGCGGGAGGGGGGGGGGGGGGCACGGGGCGCGATAATTCACCTAGTTGGTTATATATTCTTGTAGAAGGATGGTAGGATGTTGCTGTCATTCAGAATGCATTTACATAAACAGTAATAGTAGCAGGTAAAGGTCTGACTTAAA
Source organism: Crinia signifera (assembly GCF_055691185.1). NCBI lineage: Eukaryota > Metazoa > Chordata > Amphibia > Anura > Myobatrachidae > Crinia > Crinia signifera. Next base: position 81,744 of record NW_028142173.1, on the reverse strand, counting down.
ACACCTACAGTGAAACAGAACAGGTGTTATATATTATACAAAGAATTGGTTGATGATGTGTAGGTGGACGTGCACATAGTTCATAGTTGTCACTGGAAAAAAATTGCTACAAGAAAAAATCAACACAGAAAGTTCAACACATGTGGCACTTCATCGGTGTCCATGTCGACACATGAGAATGAATATGAAAACATTCAAAAAAAAGAAAAATAAATCTTCAAAAACTCATGTCAACCTTTTTCATTGTCGACCATAGCCGTGCCAGTGTTTTGCATGTGCCATTTAATCCTGGGGTTGCCGTGAATCGCGCACGGGGGTGGGGGGGGAGGGAGGAGGTGAGGGGTGTCCGCGAATCACGGGAGGAGGGGTCGTGGGTGGATGCCGTGAATTGCGGGAGGGGGGGTCGCGGGGGGGGGGGTGGGTGCCGCGAATCGTGGCACCGTGAACCGTGGGAGGGGGGGCCCGGGGGGTTGTCGCGAATCGTGGGAGGGGGGATCGTGGGAGTCACCGGGTGTGCTGCGAATCGCCACAAGAAAAAATCAACACAGAAAGGTCAACACATGTAAATGTTGACATAAGTGTGGCACTTCATTGGTGTCCATGTCGACACATGAGAATGAATATGAAAACATTGAAAAAGTGAAAAAGAAATCTTGTCAACCTTTTTCATTGTCGACCATAGCCATGTCAGTGTTTTGCATGTGCCATTTAATCGTGGGGATGCCGTGAATGGGGGGGGGGGGGGGGGGGGGGGGGGGAGGTGCATACCCAACATGACCCTCTCCAGGAGGGACACATTGCTCTGTTTCTGGACTTTCTTCTTAATTTATGGATTACCATCACCTGTGCTTAAACACCTTTCTTGTCAAGTACCCTGTTTAAAATGACAGGTGATGACAATCATAAATTAAGATGGAAGTCCACAAACAGAGCATTCTGTCCCTCCTGGAGAGGGTCATGTTGGGAGGTATAGAGGTGTGGGGCGCTCACCTGGTGTGTCTGGTGAGTAGTTGTGTCTTTGCTGTGTAACATGGAGAGGCAGAGGGTGTCTGGCACTGTCTGTGGGCTCACTGGGCTGGTTCTCTGTCATGTGAGTCAATCATGTGAGTCAGAGGCTCCACCCAGCGTTATAGCTCCAGACACACTTTGAGTGACAGATGTAGCCAAATATATAAGAGATATATAACCACACACAGGGATCAGCAGCCTCATAACTCCTCCTACTCCTTCCCTTAGCTCCCCCACCTCCTCCTCATCTACTCTCCATCCTCCGCTCCCTCCTCCTCTCCTCTCCTCCCCCCCTCTCCGCCCCCACAACCTCTCTTCAGCTTCCCTTCCTCCGCTCCTCCTCTCCTCTGCTCCTCCTTTCCTCTGCTTCCCCTCCTTTCTTCTGCTTCCAATCCTCTTCACCCCTCCCCTGCTTTCCCTTCTCCTTGTCTCCGCTCCTCTTCTCCTCAGCTACCACATCTCTTTCCCTCCTCCACTACCCCTCCTCCTCCTCTCCTTTGCTTCCCTCCTGCTCACCTCATCTCCTCCGCACCCCCTCCCCTTCTCTCACTTCTCCGCTTCCCCTCTCTTCCTCTCCCCCTCCCCCTCACCCCTCTCCTCTTCTCCTGCTCTCCCTTCTCCTCTCCTCCTCTACTCTGCTCCCCATCCTCTTACTCCTCTCCCTCCTCCTCTTCTCTGCTCCCCTTCTCTCTCTCCTCCCCACCACTTTTCGTCGGAGGAGGAGGAGCATTTCAATCGCTGCTGATCATGTACCATGCAGCACCAATGACAAGAGGTACACAGTGCCTTCTGTGCTACTTCTCTACATGTCCGCTTCTCTCCTCCTCCACTCCTTTGCTCCTTCTCTGATCCCCCTCCTCCACTCCTTTGCTCCTTCTTCTCTGATCCCTCTCCTCCTTCCCCTCCTCCTCTCCCCAGCTCTCCCTTTCCCCTCTTTTGCTCTCCTCACCAATTTCCCCACACTTTTCTCTCTCTGACTGCCAGTGAACCTGTGCTGGGGTACAGGAAGAGAAGACCCAGCGCCGGGGAGATGGAGCAGGAAGAGATGACTAGCACAGAAGAAGAGAAAGTGCAGCAGACCCAGTCTGCCCAGGAGCAGGGGCAGCAAAATCATCGCTACCATCGCTGCTGATTGTCACAGGAGGTACCCAGCACCAGCTTGTACTGCGCTCCCTTCTCTGCACCTCCTCCATGCCTCCTCTCCTCCTCCTCTCCCCCTCTTCTTGTCTGCTCCTGCTCTCTGTTCTCCCCTCCTCCTCAGCTCCCCAACCACCTCCTCCGCTCCCCCTCCTCCTTTCCTGTTTCCCCCTCCTTTCTTTTGCTTCCAATACTCCTCACACCCTCCCCTACTTTCTTTTCTTCTTTCCTCTCACTCCTCAGCTCCCCTTCCTCTTCTGCTTCCCCTCCTCCTCTCGCTTCCCTCCTGCTCACCTCCTATACTCCGCACCCCCTCCCCTTCTCTGCTCCTCCACTCCCCCCTCCTCTCCTTCACTTCCCCTCCTCCACACCCCCTCTCCTTTTCTCTCTCTCTCTCTCCACCCTCTCTCTCTCTCCACCCTCTCTCTCTCTCTCTCCACCCTCTCTCTCTCCACCCTCTCTCTCTCTCTCTCTCCACCCTCTCTCTCTCCACCCTCCACCCTCTCTCTCTCTCCCTCTCTCTCTACCCTCTCTCTCTCTCTCGCCTCACCCTCTCGCCTCACTCTCTCTCTCTCGCCTCACCCTCTCTCTCTCTCTCTCGCCTCACCCTCTCTCTCTCTCTCGCCTCACCCTCTCTCTCTCTCTCTCTCCACCCTCTCTCTCTCGCCTCACCCTCTCTCCACCCTCTCTCTCTCTCTCCACCCTCTCTCTCTCTCTCTCTCTCACCCTCTCTCTCGCCTCACCCTCTCTCTCTCTCCACCCTCTCTCTCTCTCTCCCTCTCTCTCTCTCTCCACCCTCTCTCTCTCTCTCTCCACCATCTCTCTCTCTCCACCCTCTCTCTCTCTCTCCACCCTCTCTCTCTCCACCCTCTCTCTCTCCACCCTCTCTCACCTCACCCTCTCTCTCTCTCGCCTCACCCTCTCTCTCTCGCCTCACCCTCTCTCTCTCCACCCTCTCTCACCTCACCCTCTCTCTCTCTCGCCTCACCCTCTCTCTCTCGCCTCACCCTCTCTCTCTCGCCTCTCTCCCTCTCTCCCTCTCGCCTCACCCTCTCTCGCTTCACCCTCTCTCTCTCGCCTCACCCTCTCTCTCTCTCGCCTCACCCTCTCTCTCTCTCTCGCCTCACCCTCTCTCTCTCCTCACCCTCTCTCTCTCTCTCGCCTCACCCTCTCTCTCGCCTCACCCTCACTCTCTCTCTCACCCTCTCTCTCTCGCCTCACCCTCTCTCGCCTCACCCTCTCTCTCTCTCCACCCTCTCTCTCTCGCCTCACCCTCTCTCCACCCTCTCTACCCTCTCTCTCTCCACCCTCTCTCTCCCATTCCCAGCAGTCACCTCTCTGGTCACATCCCCCTGTGTTGCTGTATAATGCCCCAATCCCAGCAGTCACCTCTCCGGTCTCATCCTCTGGTGATACTGTATAATGTCTCATTCCCAGAAGACACCTCTCTGGTTACATTCTTCTGATGTTACTGTATACTGTCCCATACCCAGCAGTCACCTCTCCGGTCACATCCCCCGGTGTTACTGTATAATGTCCCATTTCCATCCCCCCGTGTTACTGTATAATGTCCCAATCCCAGCAGTCTTCTCTCCGGTCACATCCACAGGTGTTACTGTATAATGTCCCATTCCCAGCTGTATCCTCTCAGGTCACATCCCCCGATGTTACTGTATCATGTCCCATTTACAGCAGTCATCTCCCCCGGTGTTACTGTATAATTCCACATTCCCAGCAGTCACATCTCTGGTCACATCCCCCGATGTTACTGTATAATGCCTCATTCCCAGCGGGCACCTCTCCGGTGTTACTGTATAATTCCCCATTCCAGCAGTCACCTCTCTGGTCACATCCCTCGGTGCTAATGTATAATGTCCCATTCCCAGCAGTCACCTCTCTGGTCACACACCCCCCCCCCCCATTGTTACTGTATAATGCCCCATTCCCAGCAGTCACCTCTCCGGTCTCATCCTCTGGTGTTACTGTATAATGACCCATTCCCAGCAGTCACCTCTCCGGTCACATCCCCTATTGTTACTGTATAATGCCCCATTCCCAGCAGTCACCTCTCCGGTCACATCCCCCGGTGTTACTGTATTATGTTCCATTCCCAGCAGTCATCTCTCTGGTCACAACCCCCGATGTTACTGTATAATGTCCCATTCCCAGCAGTCACCTCCCCCGGTGTTACTGTATAATGACCTATTCCCAGCAGTCACCTCTCCGGTCAGCAGCTGGATGATTTTGTTGGTGAGTTTCAGGATCTTATGGTCATTGTCTCTCTCATTTATCAATGAGTGAGGTTAAGGCACAGTCTTGGAATCCTGGGTCCTGATCCCTCTTCTGAACACATAGGGACGGCTGCTGCTGGGTGTCTCACATTCACCGTCCTTCTTCGGTGGCACATAATCCTAAGTGAGGAGAAAAATGTTAAATCAACTGCACTGATGGTATAGCAGCTCTCATAAATGCAAAGGTTCTGAGGGGTAAAAAAGAGCGATGGGATAAGTTTATACGAGTGACACCTGTAAAGTAAAAATGTATTAGTAAAATAATGTTTACACTCCTTTTGGAGGATGTGAGGTGAGAGAGGGAGATTGTCGTGCTGTCCCTACTAACCCTAACCTTACAGAGGCAGCGGTATTCCTCAGCTCAGTTGCTGTCCGCTTCTGGGTGGAATCTTCTGTTGCGGCTTTGGTCCCGGGGCGCGGCTTGCTGACGTCAGCGACTGGCGTGTCGGTACTTCGGGCAGCAGCAAAGTCTCCAACCCGTTTCATGCCTCGCTGGGCACTTTGTCAAGGTGGGGTGACTGATAGAAGTTGCTCCCTGTATGTAAGGAAATGAAGTAGAAATTCACATCCAATTTTAACATTTTGTGTATTTCAAAAATGTAAAGAAATAAAAAAAGTTTGGACATTTTCCGAGCAACAATCTGGTTGGAACAAATATTTTAACGACATTTTGGGTGTCACGAACGGTGAAACGGTATCAAGGCATGCATTATATGTAATAGTAGAGTGCAAGACTAATAAAAACACTAATAAAGAGATTACATCTCCATATGTGCCAAAGTGGTTTGTGCAAAATGCTAGTGAACAGCTAATGAACCCAATACACCAATCATGTCCAAACTATGGCCCGCCAGCTTTTGTGAAACTGCAAGTCCCATCATGCCTTGCCACAGTTTTGCTATTAGGGAATACTAAAACTATGTCAAGGCATGCTGGGATGTGTAGTTTCAAAACAGCTGAAGGGCCACATTTTGGACATGCCTGCAACATACGCTCAGTGACAAACAAGCTTTAAAATCAAAGTCAATTGTTTGGTGACCCGACTCCCAGGCTGCACCTCACCTGGATTTCTCCTCGCACCCTTCACGCACAGTAGGGCAATAAGCTGCATCTAGTTTATTTAGGGCGCAAAAATGCAGCCGACAAGACCAGGGCAAGTGCTGCGAACAATTCATTAGCTCCCACTACATTAGGCAAGAGCTACGGGTGCACAAAACAATTGAATCACCATTATATGTTGTTTAGCACCTTACATAAATTATATATATATTTTTTATTATTATTATTTTAATATGCAGTACAGTAAGACCAGCAACCCTTACCACCAGCATAGCTCTGCCCCAACACTCATGAAGCACCGCCTACATGTTTTGATTGGCCCACAATCCAATCAGTCAAAGAAAATGGATCACCATCAATAGGTAAAAACATTGATGGTCATCCATTGCATAGTATGCCACAATCAATGGGCAGTTGCACTATTGTCATCAATTGCAAAGACGTCCATCCCTAAAGCTGTGCACACACAGTGCAAGTGAGCCTCTGCGCTAAGTTTGCAGTTAAGCACAGATGGCTCAGCATTGTGTGCTGAACAATCTGTCACGGCCAGTGTTCTCTGGTGTGAGAACACTGGCGATGACTAGATTTATAACTGGATGCAGTGTAAATCTAGTCAGGCAACAGCGACGCGCGGGACCGCGCAATCGTCATCACCAGAGGGTATACACGTGGAGTGATCCTTTTTTCATTTCTAAGCGATCTAGTCAGATCACTTAGAAATAAATGAGTTTTGGGGAAAGGGGAACGTGGGGCAATCAGTCGCACAGGTTTTATCAAAGCAGTATTGTTCTCATTTACCCTCAGTGTATTTGTACATCGGTTGGTTAACCGTGAGTAGGGAGGGTGTGCTACCACTGGACACAGGTTTGACAATTTTTGGAAAGAAGAGAAAGTATGTCTCTGTGTGGTGCACAGGTTATTAAGAAAGTAAAATGTAACTTTTATTTGGATATGTTTAAAAGAATGTAGCGAAATATAGACAGACAGTGACACATAAAGACACACACAGTGTAGGTTTAAAAAGGATAGAAATCCTTACTCAGTGTGATCCAACTCAATATCCTCCTAGATGTTGGTTAGATTCTATTTATTAGTAATAATGGTTTATTGTACAGTTTTCCACAGTGGAATTTTGTGCGTTTAAGTCGCCTATTACTGATCTGCTGGTAACAAAATTATCTGGGTTTATGTTCCCCTGTGATGTTACTGATCAGATTACTTCACATCACAAATAGGGTAGGCAATATGGTGCCCCGCGGGTCACCCCTCAAGCGGTGCGTGTCTGGTGAGATCTGCCACCTCTGCACCAGCACTGCGCGCCGCAAATGAGAGGGAGAGCCGCGTCAATGAGGACGTGTACCCTGCAGAGGAGCTCCGGCGTGTTAGAGTCAGCGCCGGAGATCTCCGTCTGTTAGGAGTCAGATCTGAGCGCTGCGGACGTCACGCAAGTAGCGCCTCTGACTGAGCGGTCCAGTGAGAACTGGCATACCGCTCCGACTAAACGATTTTAAGCTAATACAGATCAAAATACATGTAATAGGGATAGGGGAGAGGAGGAGAGCACACTGAGTGGACCTAGACACTCAGTGTGCTCTCCTCCTCTCCCCTACTTTCTCACTTAGAAATAAGCCTCATATCCCCCTGGGCGGGATGTATTAATGTACATCACTGCCCCTCGTCTGCCAGCCGCCGCGATGCTACCGCATATGTACTAACATATGCGGCTAGCATCGGGTTGCGGTGACGGAGACCCCCGCGATACCTGTAATGTGGTGTGCGGGGGTCTCTGTCACATCCTGGCGGCTGTCAGTGTCCCCCTGCCTCTCCTCCTCCTCCCTACAGCCGGATGTCCTCCCGGCTGTGACACCTGCTGGGGGAGGAGGAGATCGATGGAGGACGGGAGGGGGGGGGAGGTCGCAAGGACGGTGGGCGGCGATAGAAGCCCATAGGCATCTATAGGGTATCGCCACCCAGAGGTGGCGATACCCTGCCAGGCGGAGACGGGGCGGACGGGAAATGGTACATAGGGAAATGCGGTAAAACCCCCGTTTTACCACATTTTCCCTTTAGTACATCCCGCCCCCTGTGTGTATGCCCCATTAGGATAGTAGATAATACAGTATACACTTTAGACTACAGTATAACTAATGTGACAATAATCCCTGTATAACATACCTCCCAACTTCTGTGTTGGGGAAATAGGGGGTGGGGCGTATGCAAATGAGGGCACAGCTTATGCTAATTAGCCGCAACCTCATTTTCATACGAGAATAGACGCGGTACTTGTGTAGTTTCACGGCCCCGGAATTGCAGAGGCTCGCATGCCGCTCTAGCTATGAAACTTGGCAGCCTGCCAGGTAGCGTAGCGCTGCGCGTGCCAAATGTAATGAAGTGTATCGTGTAAAAAACAGAAAAACGGGGCTTAAAAACAGACAAACGGGGCTTATAAATCGCACACCCCGGCACACCGCTGGTGTTCCCAATGTAGACGCTAACTTATTTAGCGTCTCAATTCACACTCCCGGCACTTCGGCTTAGACGCGCGCGGACAGCGTTACGTAGTCAGTCAGGGAGCTACGCAGTTTGCGTAGTCAGTCAGCAGTAGCCCTGTATGAGACACTGAGGTGAATGTGTTCCTGAATCAGCCTCACTATCCACGCTCACCCGAAGCGTGGAGAGCCCCGCGAGGGGCGGCGGTACGCGTCCTACGACCTTTTCAAACCCCCACTATCCACTTCGGCATGGAGTTGAGAATAGAATAGTGTGGCGAGCGCAGCGAGCCACAGAGCCCAAAGCGTGGCGAGCGCAGTGAGCCGCGCGAGGGGACACGCATACCTTCACAGCTATCCGCGTCCCCTCGCGGGCTTCACAGGTGTCAGCGTCCGCTCGCCACGCTTCGGGCTCACGCTGACACCTGTGAAGCCCGCGAGGGGACGCGGATAGCTGTGAAGGTATCAGCGTGCGCTCGCCACGCTTCGGGCTCGCTGCGCTCGCCACACTATTCTATTCTCAACTCCACGCTGACGTGGATAGTGGGGGTATGAAAAGGTCGTAGGACGCGTACCGCCACGCTTCGGGTGGCCGTAGATAGTGGGATTTACACGGTCCACAGCTGTGGCGTCCACTAGTGGCACTGAGGGTGGGTTTCAATAGTGTTCCCCTAGGGCCACCTAAATTTAAATGCTTTTGCGTCTAAATTTAGATGTACCCCATTCACCTAAGTAAATCCAGACGCATTTGCGTCTGGGTTCACAAGCCCCAACACCTTTGCGGCTTGCAAGGCGCCTGTATTCTAACGCTTTAGCGTCTGAATCCAGGCTTTCCGGCTTCTTAGCGGCTATCTATGTGACTCGAGATTCAAACGCAGTTGCGTCTGAATCTCGCGTACAGTTTAGAAGCGCCGGCATCGCTGTGCCGGGGTGTGCACTTTAACATACCCCCGTTGTCATCGGTGCCCAGGCGCTGCCTATTTCACTGTGGAACTACAAGTGCCACAGTGACATTGACCTGTCAGCGCTGCTGCTGCTGCTGGCCGGCAGCTACGCTGTTTACATACAGCTAGAGCGGCACAAGCTCAGTCAGACAGAGCTAGAGCGGCACGCGCACGGTTAATCAGAGCCTCTGGCAGGCTGCCAAGTTTCATAGCTAGAGCGGCACGCGAGCCTCTGCACTTCCGGCGCCGTGAAACTACACAAGTACCATAGACGCTGTGCGCATGCGCACAGCATCTATTCTACTAGATTGGGGGGTCTCCCAACTGCCACCCCCCGCAGCGGGACAATGCCTGCCGTGGGTGGGACAGCGGGACAGGACCCGAAAATCGGGACTGTCCCGCTGTAATCGTGACAGTTGGGAGGTATGGTATAACCATCCAGCAAGCAATCCCGTACATGTACTTGGTGTCACCTGAACGCAGCAGTGATCCCAGCCTATATACAGTATGCCCAGTTTTCCTACATTTGCACTAATGGCTACGTGCAGTTTGCTAGCCTGTACGGTTTGGCGCACCTGTATCTCACCACATTGGCATGCCGGGCACATATTTACCATTACACTCACATGTGTTTATTATCATAGAACATAGCAAAGCGCGCATAGCTACTGCAGCAGAGAGAGAGAACATATGGTATACACACAGAGGCTTTCCATAGATTATAATCTGGTCTATATACACCTGTGTCACACTTTGGGAAAGCAGATAGATAATATACAGTGTATAATAATGCAGACAGCACTGGGGCTGAGATATTACAACCTGAGCCATAGAGTAGCGCTGCTGAGGATACACTGGTATGCCCATACACATAGATATCCCCAGTAGCACCATACAGCAGCCCTGTGGGAGTCACATACATGACCAACATACAGACTGAGCTCCAGTCCTCACCCACAGGTTGCTCAATGCTCAGGGGGTGTTCTGCACATGTGCACTTACCAGCCGCTTCTTCTACGCAGGGGCAGAGCGTCCATGGCGTCCCAGTCAGTGACTGCCTCCATCAGAGCAGCCGGGGCAGAGTGCTCATGTAGGGGGAGCAGCAGTGATGACGATGCAATATGTGCCAGGTGTAGTTCCAGCAGCTGCCAATAGGTGGCGATGGTGCGGCACAGCGTGAATGACGTCACTGCATTGTAGCTACGAGATACACGGACAGTCCGTGTATGAGTGGCTGGTACAGTGGCGTGTACCGTTAGTTCAGCGTCTGGGACAGCCACTCAGGCTGAGCCACCACGGGTTCGAATCCTCCTCCAGTGTCTGCTGTTTCAGGGGCGTGGGGTGTAGCGCCTTCGGATCCGGGAGCAGCCTGAGTTTTTGACTCATCCACTGATACCACAATATTTTCTGCTCAAACTACATAATATTAATAATTAGCCACCATATATAACCAGGAGGAATAACTTTAAGTGGGGGCAGGACGGAGACTGTGTACAGACCAATTACCATTACGGCTGCTCTGATGGAGGCAGTCACTGACTGGGACGCCATGGACGCTCTGCCCCTGCGTAGAATATACAGTTTATTCATTGGCACAAAACAGCAAAATAGGTTAAAATTAAAAAAGTGCATTAAGAAAAAGTGAATAGAAATTGGAGCTGTGTGTCCGTGTCGCTGTACACTTATACAGTGCCCGTGTCAGCAGATTTCCACATACACAATTTTCTTTAATAACTCATGTCGACCTATTCCTGTGTTGACCTTTTTCATGCAGCCTTTTGGATTGTGTCGACCATTTTCAGCGTCAATTTAAACCAGGTCGATCTTTTTCATATGTAGACCTTTTCACTGCAGACCAATAGATCTAATTACTGTCGACTTAATGACCCTCACCCCTGGTCACAGCATCTATAAACTGTTATGTAGGACAGGAGACAAGTCCCGAAAACGAATAGCATTCCTCCCAACTGTCCTGATTACAGTGGTACGGTCCCGCTATTTGGAGCCTGCCCTGATGTCCCTTGAGGGGAGGTGATCATGGCTGCTCTGCTTTGTGGGGCAGCCGGTGATTGCTGGATAGGTGCAGCAAGGAGAGACGGGGCTGGGTACGCTGGCAAAAAAGATGGAAAACCCGGGGCCTCGATGTCCGGTCCCGCCCCCGTTGCACATAGCCCCACCCCTTTCCAGGGCCAGCTGCATGCAGGTCCCACTGATCTATTGGTAAAAGTTGGAAGGCATGTTTGATGTTCTGTGTATACAATACATTCCTTTTTCTTTTTTAATAGTAGGATCGGCAGCAATTAGCTGTATGCTCTGGCCTTCGTCTGCGGATCTTCACCTCCAATGAAGTGTATGGCCTTTGTCAAACATACATAAAAAAAAAAAAAAAATGATACCCGATCTATTGTCTGCGGGCGCGGCCTGACGGGCAACCCGTACAGACAGACGTGATTCTAGTCTGGCTCTAAACACAGATATTTCTCCATTCCCTGGAGAGAAATTGGCCTCACACTCCTTGCTGAAACAGGTAAGGATCATATGGTCGACCTAAAGATTGTCGACAGTCATTAGGTCAACATACTGCAAGGTTAACATGGGTCAAGGTCAACAGGTCATTTGGTCCAAAAAAGCATTAGGTCGAAATGGTCTAGCTCAACATGGGGTTTTGTACTTTTTTTTTTTACCCGAATGCCGACACAGTCAACATGGACACAGGATTAAGTGCACCGCATCCCCTCGCATGTCTGGCTGTGCTTGGCACTCTATGTTATTCTCCTACCACACCCTAGTGCAGGCATTCCCAACCACGGTCCTCAAGGCACACCAACAATACAGGTTTTAATGATATCCAGGCTTGAGCACAGGTGACTTAATTAGTACCTGTGATTTGGATTAATCCATCTGTGCTGAAGCCTGGATATCACTAAAACCTGCACTGTTGGTGTGTCCTGAGGACCGTGGTTGGGAACGCCTGCCCTAGTGGATGGTAGGGCATGAAATTCCGCCTGTCGGCACATGTCGGCTCAAAAAAAAAACCAAAATTCCAGTGAAAAACCCAGTCGACCTAGACCATGTTGACCTAATGACCTGTCGACCTAGACCCATGTCGACTTTGCAGTATGTCGACCTGATGACTTTCGACCATCTGATACCGCTGATACCGGTTAATAGATAGAGGTTATCAATCCGCACGGCCTGTAATTGGTATAGCTATCTCACCCCTGCATTACTATATTAAGTATCAATTGGTAATGGGGGAGGCGCACCCAGGAATATGTATTTGACTTGGAAGCAAAGAAAGATAAAGTATTCCTACAAGGGGCAATCTAGGTTAGCATATATTAATGTTCTGATTAATGTTATAGGTACATTAATAAAGTGACCCAAGAAACAGAGAATTGGCTAAAACATGATGTTTATTGATTCATTTATTAAGGACAGCGAAATATTAAAAACATAAGTGAAAAGTGATAAATGTGAAATAAAGTGCATTAGAAAAAAAATTAAAATAAGTCTGTTACGTGTGTGTTATCGGTCATAGCATGTGTGTCTGTAATACTGTTATTAATCTCCACGCAAATATCAATTATTGCTCTAATTAGGCAGTCTTGTAAATTCATTATCAAAGGGACATGTGCACGTTTCAAGATGACGGGTGCAGCAAAATTGTTAGGAATAAAGGTGCGTACACACGGGGCAATATGATCGCTAGCAATATATTGCTCAGCAATCATATTGCCCAGTGTGCCGTTTTCATCTGCGACCAGAGATGGTCGCAGATGAAAATTTAAACACTGCTGGGTGAAGAGGCAGGGGATGTCGCTGGTCGGAGGAGCATGCTCCTCCGACCAGCGACCATTCAGGGGCTGAAAACGGGAGCGCGCACCCGGCGATTTATCGCTGGTGCACACTCCAATCACTGGCAATATGGTTGCTCAGCGACCATATTCCCAGCGATTTCAGCCCCTATCGCCCCCGTGTGTACACAGCATAATCGCCCCCGGATGACGTCAGCGAACCGGGACCAGGGCGGTCTTTTTGTATGGGCTTAATGGGCACTTGCTCTGGGGCCCCAGGTGTATAAGGGCCATACTCTGATAGCTGAGGATCCCCTTTTTCCAGGGATACCAGAATTTTGAAAATCGGCCCTGGGGAAATGGAGATATCCAACTTCAAAGCAGCAGTCCACATCTGACCTGTTAATTGCACTTCCCAGTCAGAATTCTCAGGTTCTCTCTGACTAAGGCTGGTTTCACACACTCCGGCTCCTGCCGGACGGTGAAATCCCGCACGGCCAGGGAGCCGTGCCGCACACACTAGTTGTGAATGGACACTATTGTGTCCATTCACACGGGACGGCCACGGCCCGGCCGCACGGTTGCAGCCGAATCCCGCCACTGGAGGGGACGGCTGCCGGGCTGTGGCCATCCCTTCCATGATAAACTAGTGTGTGAGGCACGGCTCCCTGGCCGTGCGGGATTTCACCGTCCGGCAGGAGCCGGAGTGTGTGAAACCAGCCCTAAGGTGCCCATACACGTCTCGATACGGGCGTGCATTTTGAGCTTAAATAGCACGCATCGCATGCCTTGTACATGCGTTGTGCATGCAATGCGATGAAAAGCAAGTACAAAAAGTATGTGCAGCACATACTTTTTGTACAGTGCGATGAGATGCCGCGGGAGCGCGCATCTCAAAGCACACATTGCACCCGCCGCATTGGAATGTGTATGGGCACCTTTAGAGTTTTTCTGAGGAGGGGAGAATAGGTAAGGGTCCCAGTGCATTGCTTTGCCCAGGGGCCTACACTGCTGTTACGACGGATTCAGTATGAAATCCCGGCGGTCGGGATCCCGGCGTTCAAAATCCCGACGCCGGAATCCCGAACGCCGAAATCCTGACAAGGGGGGCACGTGGATCGCCCCTTCCTTGCGGGCTCGCTGCACTCGCCACGCAGCAGGCCCGGTGCCTTGCTACGCTCGGCACGCTAATTTATTCTCCCTCCAGGGGTGTCGTGGACACCCACGGAGGGAGAAAGTGTCGGGATTTCGGCGGTCGGGATTCCGGCATCGGGATTCTGAACGCCAGGATTCCCTCCAACGGGATTTTAACTGCATCCCGTTAAGACAGCCCTGGCTGGGACTGAACCGTTTCAAAGTCCCGATGCGACCCTGCATTTTGCGATGTGAAAGCTGTATCAGTGTGTCCGGTCATGTACTTTGACTATTCATGATCCAGCACTGAGATTGACTTATTTGTGAAGGCAGGAGAAATATTTTCATGGTCGCCAACCATCGAAGGATTTCTCCTGTAGCAGTGGAATACGAGGGCAAGTGTCTTTGTTACACATCCCCTTGCATTGTAGGGAGGGGAAACGGTGGGAACCGGTATTCGGCAGGACGGCCTCTCTAGCAATCAGGCACATCCCCTGGTGTTACTGTATAATGTCCCATTCCCAGCAGTCACCTCTCCGGTCACATCCCCCGGTGCTCCTGTATAATGCCCCATTCCCAGCAGTCACCTCTCCGGTCACATCCCCAGGTTTTACTGTATAATGCCCCAATCCCAGCAGTCACCTCTCTGGTCACATCCCCAGGTTTTACTGTATAATGCCCCAATCCCAGCAGTCACCTCTCTGGTCACATCCCCCGGTTTTACTGTATAATGTCCCAATCCCAGCAGTCACCTCTCCGTCACATCCGCCAGGGTTACTGTATAATGCCCCATTCCCAGCAGCCACCTCTCCGGTCATATCCCCCGGTGTTACTGTATAATTTCCCATTCCCAGCAGTCACCTCTCTGGTCACATCCCCCTGGTGATACTGTATAATTTCCCATTCCCACCAATCACCTCTCAGGTCACATCCCCCTGTGTTACTCTATAATGCCCCATTTCCAGCAGTCACCTCTCTGGTCACATCCAACGGTGTTACTCTATAATGCCCCAATCCCAGCAGTCACCTCTCTGTCACATCCGCCAGGATTACTCTATAATGCCCCATTCCAAGCAGTCACCTCTCTGGTCACATCCAACGGTGTTACTCTATAATGCCCCATTCCCAGCAGTCACCTCTCTGGTCACATCCCCCGGTTTTACTGTATAATGTCCCAATCCCAGCAGTCACCTCTCCGTCACAACCGCCAGGGATACTGTATAATGCCCCATTGCCAGCAGCCACCTCTCCGGTCACATCCCCCGGTGTTACTGTATAATTTCCCATTCCCAGCAGTCACCTCTCTGGTCACATCCCCCGGTTTTACTGTATAATGTCCCAATCCCAGCAGTCACCTCTCTGTCACATCCGCCAGGATTACTTTACAATGCCCCATTCCCAGCAGTCACCTCTCTGGTCACATCCCCCGGTTTTACTGTATAATGTCCCAATCCCAGCAGTCACCTCTCCGTCACATCCGCCAGGATTACTTCATAATGCCCCATTCCCAGCAGCCACCTCTCCGGTCACATCCCCCGGTGTTACTGTATAATTTCCCATTCCCAGCAGTCACCTCTCTGGTCACATCCCCCCGGTGTTACTGTATAATGTCCCATTCCAAGCAATCACCTCTCCAGTCACATCCCCCGGTGTTACTCTATAATGCCCCATTTCCAGCAGTCACCTCTCTGGTCACATCCAACGGTGTTACTCTATAATGCCCCATTCCCAGCAGTCACCTCTCCGGTCACATCCCCCGGTGTTACTGTATAATGTCCCATTTCCAGCAGTCACCTCCAACGGTGTTACTGTATAATTCCCCATTCCAAGCAGTCACCTCTCTGGTCACATCCCCCAGTGTTACTGTATAATGTCCCATACCCAGCAGTCACCTCTCCGGTCACATCCCCCGGTGTTACTGTATAATGTCCCATTTCCAGCAGTCACCTCTCCGGTCACATCCCCCGGTGTTACTGTATAATGCCTCATTCCCAGCAGTCACCTCTCTGGGGTTACTGGATAATGCCTCATTCCTGTATAATGTCCCATACCCAGCAGTCACCTCTCCGGTCCCATCTCCCGGTGTTACTGTATAGTGTCCCATTTCCAGCAGCCACCTCTCCAGTCACTTCCCCCGGGTCACTGTATAATGCCCCATTCCCAGCAGCCACCTCTCCGTTCACATCCCCCGGTTTTACTGTATAATGTCCCATTCCCAGCTGTATCCTCTACGGTCACATCCCCAGGTGTTACTGTATAATGTCCCATTCCCAGCTGTATCCTCTACGGTCACATCCCCCGGTGTTACTGTATCATGTCCCATTTCCAGCAGTCACCTCCCCCGGTGTTACTGTATAATTCCACATTCCCAGTAGTCACCTCTCTGGTCACATCCCCCGATGTTACTGTATAATGCCTCATTCCCAGCGGTCACCTCTCCGGTGTTACTGTGTAATTCCCCATTCCCAGCAGTCACCTCTCCGGTCACATCCCCCGATGCTAATGTATAATGACCCATTCCCAGCAGTCACCTCTCTGGTCACATCCCCTTTGTTACTGTATAATGTCCCATTCCCAGCAGTCTCCTCTCCGGTCACATTCCCCTGTGTTACTGTATAATGCCCCATTCCCAGCAGTCACCTCTCCGGTCTCATCCTCTGGTGTTACTGTATAATGTCCCATTCCCAGCACACACCTCTCTGGTTACATTCTTCTGATGTTACTGTATACTGTCCCATACCCAGCAGTCACCTCTCTGGTCACATCCCCTGGTGTTACTGTATAATGCCTCATTCCGAGCAGTCACCTCTCAGGGGTTACTGGATAATGCCTCATTCCTGTATAATGTCCCATACCCAGCAGTCACCTCTCCGGTCACATCTCTCGGTGTTACTGTATAATGTCCCATTTCCAGCAGCCACCTCTCCAGTCACTTCCCCCGGTGTTACTGTACAATGTCCCAATCCCAACAGTCACCTCTCCTTCACATCCCCCGGTGTTACTGTATAATTTCCCATTCCCAGCAGTCACCTCTCTGGTCACATCCCCCCCGGTGTTACTGTCTAATTTCCCATTCCCAGCAGTCACCTCTCTGGTCACATCCCCCCGGTGTTACTGTATAATGTCCCATACCCCATAATCCTAAGTGAGGAGAAAAATGTTAAATCAACTGCACTGATGGTATAGCAGCTCTCATAAATGCAAAGGTTCTGAGGGGTAAAAAAGAGCGCTGGGATTAGTTTATACGAGTGACACCTGTAAAGTAAAAATGTATTAGTAAAATAATGTTTACACTCCTTTTGGAGGATGTGAGGTGAGAGAGGGAGATTGTCGCGCTTTCCCTACTAACCCTAACCTTACAGAGGCAGCGGTATTCCTCAGCTCAGTTGCTGTCCGCTTCTGGGTGGAATCTTCTGTTGCGGCTTTGGTCCCGGGACGCGGCTTGCTGACGTCAGCGACTGGCGTGTCGGTACTTCGGGCAGCAGCAAGATGGCTTCTCCTCTCCTTAAGTCTCCAACCCGTTTCATGCCTCGCTGGGCACTTTGTCAAGGTGGGGTGACTGATAGAAGTTGCTCCCTGTATGTAAGGAAATGAAGTAGAAATTCACATCCAATTTTAACATTTTGTGTATTTCAAAAATGTAAAGAAATAAAAAGTTTGGACATTTTCCGAGCAACAATCTGGTTGGAACAAATATTTTAACGACATTTTGGGTGTCACGAACGGTGAAACGGTGTCAAGGCATGCATTATATGTAATAGTAGAGTGCAAGACTAATAAAAAGACTAATAAAGAGATTACATCTCCATATGTGCCAAAGTGGTTTGTGCAAAAGGCTAGTGAACAGCTAACGAACCCAATACACCAATCATGTCCAAACTATGGCCCGCCAGCTGTTGTGAAACTGCAAGTCCCATCATGCCTTGCCACAGCTTTGCTATTAGGGAATACTAAAACTATGGCAAGGCATGCTGGGATGTGTAGTTTCAAAACAGCTGAAGGGCCACATTTTGGACATGCCTGCAACATAAGCTCAGTGACAAACGAGCTTTAAAATCAAAGTCAATTGTTTGGTGACCCGACTCCCAGGCTGCACCTCACCTGGATTTCTCCTCGCACCCTTCACGCACAGTAGGGCAATAAGCTGCATCTAGTTTATTTAGGGCGCAAAAATGCAGCCGACAAGACCAGGACAAGTGCTGCGAACAATTCATTAGCTCCCACTACATTAGGCAAGAGCTACGAGTGCACAAAACAATTGAATCACCATTATATGTTGTTTAGCACCTTACATAAATTATATATATATTTTTTATTATTATTATTTTAATATGCAGTACAGTAAGACCAGCAACCCTTACCACCAGCATAGCTCTGCTCCAACACTCATGAAGCACCGCCTACATGTTTTGATTGGCCCACAATCCAATCAGTCAAAGAAAATGGATCACCATCAATAGGTAAAAACATTGATGGTCATCCATTGCATAGTATGCCACAATCAATGGGCAGTTGCACTATTGTCATCAATTGCAAAGACGTCCATCCCTAAAGCTGTGCACACACAGTGCAAGTGAGCCTTTGTGCTAAGTTTGCAGTTAAGCACAGATGGCTCAGCATTGTGTGCTGAACAATCTGTCACGGCCAGTGTTCTCTGGTGTGAGAACACTGGCGATGACTAGATTTATAACTGGATGCAAATGTGTAAATCTAGTCAGGCAACAGCGACGCGCGGGACCGCGCAATCGTCATCACCAGAGGGTATACACGTGGAGTGATCCTTTTCTCATTTCTAAGCGATCTAGTCAGATCACTTAGAAATAAGCCTCATATCCCCCTGGGCGGGATGTATTAATGTACATCGCCAGCCGCCGCGATGCTACCGCATATGTACTAACATATGCGGCTAGCATCGGGGTGCGGTGACAGAGACCCCCGCGATACCTGTAATGTGGTGTGCGGGGGTCTCCGTCACATCCTGGCGGCTGTCAGTGTCCCCCTGCCTCTCCTCCTCCTCCCTACAGCCGGATGTCCTCCCGGCTGTGACACCTGCTGGGGGAGGAGTAGATCGATGGAGGATGGGAGGGGGGGGTCACAAGGACGGCGGGCGGCGATAGAAGCCCATAGGCATCTATAGAGGTGGCGATACCCTGCCAGGCGGAGATGGGGCGGACGGGTAATGGTACATAGGAAAATGCGGTAAAACCCCCGTTTTATCACATTTTCCCTTTAGTACATCCCGCCCCCTGTGTGTATGCCCCATTAGGATAGTAGATAATACAGTATACACTTTAGACTACAGTATAACTAATGTGACAATAATCCCTGTATAACCATCCAGCAAGCAATCCCGGCGGGTGACATGTACTTGGTGTCACCTGAACGCAGCAGTGATCCCAGCCTATATACAGTATGCCCAGTTATCCTACATCTGCACTAATGGCTACGTGCAGTTTGCTAGCCTGTACGGTTTGGCGCACCTGTATCTCACCACATTGGCATGCCGGGCATATATTTACCATTACACTCACATGTGTTTATTATCATAGAACATAGCAAAGCGCGCATAGCTACTGCAGCAGAGAGAGAGAACATATAGTATACACACAGAGGCTTCCCATAGATTATAATCTGGTCTATATACACCTGTGTCACACTTTGGGAAAGCAGATAGATAATATACAGTGTATAATAATGCAGACAGCACTGGGGCTGAGATATTACAACCTGAGCCATAGAGTAGCGCTGCTGAGGATACACTGGTATGCCCATACACATAGATATCCCCAGTAGCACCATGCAGCAGCCCTGTGGGAGTCACATACATGACCAACATACAGACTGAGCTCCAGTCCTCACCCACAGGTTGCTCAATGCTCAGGGGGTGTTCTGCACATGTGCACTTACCACATACTTGCCTACTTTTGAAAATTAGTTTTAGTTATATAGATTGCACTGAAAAGCATTGTGCAGAGCACACTTGAGGGGGCGTGTCACAATCTACCCAAGGGGTGTGTCTATCTCCATATATGGGTGTGTCTACTGTGACCAAGTGGTGTGTCCTGCAGCGGCACATAAAAACGAAAGTACAAAGCGCAGTACTGGCTACACACTGATCTCTCAGCTACATTACACGGAAGGGATACTCCCTGACATCACAGCTACATTACACAGCATGACTGACATCACATAGCAGGGCTACTCATTGACATAACACATGAGGGCTCATGCTGACATTACACAGCAGAGCATAATACTGACATATACATCATTATATAGAGTATATGTGACATACTATACATTTGGTAGACTTGTGGTTGTTTTTTTTTTTTTAAACAGGGCACCTTGGGGGGGATTTAAACTAGACATCTCCTCTGCAGGTCCCACCCTATTAGAATATGAGACAGGCGGAATCAGGCACAAACAGAGAGAAGTGAAAGAGAGAAAGCGTGTGTGTGCGTGCGCGCGAAAGAGAGAGATAGAGAATGTCGGGGGGGGGGGGGTAGGTAAATGAAGGAAACGTGAGGAGGAGAATGAGAGAGTGTCAAAGTGTGTGAAAGATAAGAGATAAATAATTTGGCTGTCAGGAAAAGTGAGGGAATGGCAGAAAGAGTGAGAAAGTGTCAAGGATAAAGAGAGGGTGAGAGAGAGAGTTCCCAGGACTGAGAGTTGCTGGAGATGATATAATTGGGGTGAAAGAGAGAGTGAGTGTCATGGACAGAGAAAGGGGCTGAGAGAGAGGGGAGAGAGAAATGGGGTGATAGAGGGTGTCAGAGGGGCATGAGAAGAAGGGGGTGACAGATGATGTCAGGGATATAGAGAAGGGGGATAAGAGAGAAGGTGTCATGGATAGAGAAAGGTGCTGTGAGAGAGGGAAGAAAGAAAGAAAGAAAGAAAGAAAGGGGATGAGAGAATGTCAGGAATAGAGAGTGGGTGAGAGAAGGTGTAACGGATAGAGGGCTAAGAGAGAGAAGGGGGAGAAAAAGAGAGGGTGTCAAGGATAGAGAGATGGGGGATTGAGAGAGAGAGGGAATAGAGAGAGGGTCTCAGGGATAGAGAGAGGGGGGGGGGGTGAGAGTGAGAAGGCGACGCAGATAGAGAGGGGGTGAAAAGGAGAGGAGAGTAGGAGGTGAGAGAAGAGACCGAAAGGGCTGAGAGGGTGTCCAGGATAGAGAGGGGGAAGAGAGAAAAGGATGTCAGGGATAGAGGGTGAGATGTACTAAGCCTTGAAAAGTGATAAAATGGAGAGTGATAAACCACAAGCCAATCAGCTCCTACCTGTCATTTTTCAAACTGTGGCATGGCATGTAGGAGCTGATTGGCTGGTGGTTTATCACTCTCCATCTTATCACTTTTCAAGCTTAGTACATTTGGCCCAGGGAGGGATGTATTAATATACATCGCCGCCCCTCGCCTGCCAGCCGCCACGATGCTACACATATGTACTAACATATGCGGCTGGCATCGGGTTGCGGTGACGGAGACCCCCCGCGATACCTGTGATGTGGTCTGCGGGGGTCTCCGTCACATCCCGGCGGCTGTCAGTGTCCCTCTGCGTCTCCTCCTCCCCCTGCAGCCGGATGTCCTCCCTGCTGTGACACCTGCTGGGGGAGGAGGAGATCGATGGAGGACGGGAGGGGGGGTCGCGCGGACGGCGATAGAAGGGGTATCGCCACCCCTGCCAGTCGGAGATGGGGCAGAAGAGAGCACTAACCAGGCAGCATGGAGGTGACTGTGAGGAACTGCTGCCAAGTTGCGTCCATGCCGGAGTCATGTCCTGGGAAAGGAGACAGCAATGAAGAATGTACATCTAAAATAGACGAACCAGAGGCTCTAACCTCAGTGCCGTGGGTAAAGGGGGATGTGATGAGAGTTAGCAGGAGAGGGATACATTTGTGGAGTGGGTAGGTGGTCAGGGGGATGTGAGGAGAAAGTTAGGAGAGGGGTACCTGTGAGGGAGGGGTGTCAGGAGTGGGATGTGAGCCTGTAAGCATGGTGACTGACACACTGCTTGGGGAGGGGCCACGTGCTGTGTTCTTCCCACAGGACTACCAGCTATCCTTTCAATCCCCATCCCCATTTATTCTAAACTTGCGCATGCGCAATCCACATTGTAAGAGGGGGCAGCTTTGGGGAATACTGGCACTGCGCTTGGGCTAAAAGCAGGAGCCTCCTGCAAAATGCAGGAGGGAAGGCAAGTGTGCCCCCCATATAACACACCGTAGTACATTATACACCCCCACCCCATATTGGACCTAGTACATTCACATATACAACATAGTATATTATACACAGCTCCCCTCCCCCATATTGCACTCAAAACACACAGCACATAACACAATACTAAATTATACACAGACCCCCCACAACCAGTGAGCACACGTTATATTACACACACACCTGACCCCCCCATACACACATTATATACAGCCTCATTCCCACAGCACTCACTTGGCTGTGTTCTTCCTTCCAGGCAGTGCAGGAAGTCATCACATTACAGGCAGAAGACGAGGAGCTGTGAGACTAGAGCAGCTGCAGCCTGCAGGACTGACACACACGGAGCCTCAGTGTGGGGGCGGGGCCAGCCTCAGGAAGCCCCGGTTGCTATTTCTCCTTCTCCCAGTGCACAGACAGACAGTCTGGACTTCCTGTCTGTGTGCCCAGCAGCTCGGCCCCCGGCGCTACCAACAACTACCCAGCGGTGCGACTTCCCGATACAGGCCCCACCCCCGGCCAGTTCAGGACGCGCGCATGCGCAGTCCAAATTCAATGGAGGCTTACAAAAAAACCGGGAGGAAGGAGGGGGATTGCGGGGCAGCGGGAGGCTCATGCAAAAATCAGGAACCTCCCGCTGAATGCGGGAGGGTAGGCAAGCCTGCTGTGACTGCTGACACATATTCACACGCACAATATTTGTTTTCACTTTATTCCTTTAAGAGAGGGCACCAAATTCCAGCTTGTATCCAGGTGACCGGGATGAACTTACACCCCTGCCCAGCGATTTCATCGGTGGCTGGGAGCCGACATCGGCAAGTGCAGAAAATGTAAACAGTATGCCCCAATAAAACTGCATTTAGAACTACAGTAACATTACCTTTTTAGCAGGTCTGTTAAGGTGCCCATACACAGTGCGATGCGATGGCGCTCCCACAGGCATCGCATCGCACAGTACAAAAAGTATGCGCTGCACATACTTATTGTACTGCTTTCTGATTGCATCACACGCAAAACGCATGTGATGCGATCCAGTCCATAACGGGTGCAATAATCGCGCCGTGTATGTGCGGCACTTCTGAGGTGGTGGGCGGAGAGAGTTCCGGCAGGTCGGGAAAAGACGGGCAGCGTGTGAGCGGTTGTTCAGACGCTGCCCGGCATTAGACTGCCCATGCGCAATCCCGAAATTGGAGTGGAATTGAAATCTCAGACATTTTGGGGACCAATCCCGGGATCCCGCCGATCCCAGGATTGGCCACCCTAGACTAATGTTAACAAGCGTTACATGGACGTGTGTTATTATATAGGTATAGTAGCCGTCCTTCCGCCCCTCACAGCAGTCATATAAAGCTGCTACATGTGTACTTCCGGCTATACTGAGCAGACCCACTCACGGACAGGTTAAGGACTATGGGCCAGATGTACTAAGCTTCAAAAGTGATAAAATGGAGAGGGATAAACAGCCAGCCAATCAGCTCCCACCTGCCATGTCACACGCTGTGTTTGAAAAATGTCAGGCGGGAGCTGATTGGCTGGCTGTTTATCGCTCTCCATTTTATCACTTTTGAAGCTTAGTGCATCTGGCCCTATAACCGGTCTGTGTCTGCTGTCACCAAGCTATTCTCCTCTGATTTAACATAACATTAGTTATCTGGCCTCCCTTACTGGACAACCAAGGGGAAAACATCACCAGGCTAATAAAAATGATCACACACACACACACACTGAATAGGTTTGCATGCATTAGGTGGACCACTGAAGGTCGACAAATTTAAAAGGTCTAAACATGTCACAATTCAATGAATGTGGTTTTGGGCACCTACAGCCTGTGTACATTTCACATTTGTAAACTAATCAGCAGCAATAGTTAGCTTAATTCACCAGAATACAGATCTCCATAGCTGATTATATAAATGCCAGTAACAAATATGGCCGCCTGGCCTCAGTGTATTGGCAGGATCAGCCATGTTGCTGTCCCAACTGTAGCAATTTGTCAGTTGGTGTACCTGAGACTGAAGAGAGAAGCTGCTTCTGGAAGAGAGAGCTAGTTTGCTGCGACAGCTAGTGTTGTACTCCCAGCAGATTTCTACAGGATCCCGCTGTTCAGAGCCCCATAACACCTGAGCTTTACTGGACATTGTTTGTTGTGGTTATTGTGCTTATATTTCAGATCGAGATGAGCAGAAGAGAGTTACGGCGGCTCCAGGAGGACCAGAGGAGATGGAGCCGCCAAGGAGATCAAGGTAAGTGAGCTATTGGGGCAGTTAGTCCAATCTAAGGGGGCAATTTATAACAGCAGGGAGAGAGATAAAGTACCAAACTACCAGCTTCTGTCATTAATAATAATAGGAGTTGTTTGGCTGGTACTTTATCTCTCCCACTTTACCTTTCTACATGCCATGATATCTCTCTGCCTGTGTGGCATGCGGGCGGCAGTTGGGGTTAGCTGCACATGAGCTGTATGTAATACCCTCACTTTGTGGGAGATTCATGAAATCTTGGAGAGAGATACAGGGCACAATCTTTAAATCCATTTTAGACACTTAAAACCTATTGCTTATGATAAATGTTGCTGCAGCAAACCAGCACCCAAATGCCATTTTTCAAAAACATGACAGGAGCGGATTGGCTGGAGCTAAAACTTTTGATAAATGGGCCCCAAAGAGGTCTATGTACTAAGACTTGGAAAGAGATAATGTGGACAGAGATAATCTACCAACACGCCAGCTCCTAACTAACATTTTCAAACACCTCCTGTAACATGGCAGCGAGGAGCTGATTGGCTGGTACTTTATAACCAAACCCTTTATCCCAGGCTTAGTACATAGACCCCAAAGTACCAATAATCAGTCCCTAAATGTCATTTTCAAACCTTCTGTAACATGGCAGTGAGGAGCTGACTGGTGGTACTTCATAACTAGACACTTTATCCCAAGGTTAGTACATAGGCCTCCAAAGCTCCTGGCATTTTCAGGCTGACAGGGAGATGCGGTAAGCTTTAGCGACTGGTAGAGATAAAGTACCTTTACCTTTAGCCCCTAACTGTCATGTTACAAGCTCGGTTTTTGCAATAGTTCAGTCTTTATTCATTGCTATGGGAGGTGCTACCCACAGCTTCAGCTGGGACCTACAACACCTAGCAAGCCTTCTCGTAGGTGCACTAAGGATCCTTTTACTGAATCATAAAATATCACTTTTATTAGTATATAAAATGTAAATAGCATCCTGGGGAAATATTCACTGACCTTCACTCTGATTCCTTCCTAATGCCTGATGTTACTCTGGGTATGGGCTGATTGCACTAAGGTCAACATACATTGGGTCCATCACTGAAGGTTGACACGAGCCAAGGTCGACATAACAGTGGACATTATCACACCACTCAACATTTCATCTGGCATTCCCTCTGTATTTATCTGTAATTTGTCAGCTTCACCGGTTTGGGGATCTCACGTTTAGCACCGATAATTACGGTATATAGAATGTTATTTGCATTATTTTAAAAGCATATAAAGGTGTTTTTCCTGCTTGATATTATATGAACCATTGCCAGTTTGGAATATTTAATTTATGTTTTCATTTGTTACACACTGTTATACTTTTTTGGGTACTTGTTTCCTAGCACGGCGCCCATTGCATCGTATACCATAAGCCTTACAATGGTATGCGATGCGACGCGATGGCACCCGATGTTATACAATTTAAAATCGTATACCATTGTATATGGCATACAATGGCATGGGATATGATTTTAAATTGTATAAGCACCCTAATGGGTGCTTTCAATGTTAAATGGCCCCCTATAAGATTATTAATTGTATAAGCACCGTAATGGGTGCTTACAATGTTAAAAGCACCCCCACTATCAATGCCAACCCCACTATCAATGCCATCCCAAAGCATGGCGAGCGCAATACAAGTAAAGTAATACGCTTCGGGCTCAGTGGCTCGCTGCGCTCGCCACACTATATAAAATCGACTCCACGCCGACGTGGATACTGGGGGTATGAAAAGGTCGGAGGACGCGTACCGCCGCCGCTCGCCACGCTTCGGGTTGGCGTTGATAGTGGGTGTGGCATGGGGGTGCAATTAACATTGTAAGCAACCATTAGGGTGCTTATACAATTTAAAATCGCATCGCATGCGGCTATATGGCATGCGATGCGATAGAATGCATAAGATGCCATACGATTGAAAATCGTGGCGCCGTGCTAGGAAACAAGTACCCTTTTTTGTAATCCGTTTGGCTATAGTAATGGGGGGTTGGGATCATTTGGTCTACAGCATGATGGTCGACACCATTAGGTCAACATGGGAAAAGGTCGACATGGTTCTAGGTCGAAAGGTCATTAGTTCGACAGGTGATTAGTTAGACAAGGTCTAGGTCGACAGTCAAAAGGTCGACATGGAGTTTTTCACTGGTTTTTTTTTACCTGAATATCAACACAGTCGACATGGACACAGTTTAAAGTGCACCGCATCTGGTAAACTAATGACCTTTCGGCCTAGAACCATGTCAACCTTTTTCGGTACTTGTGTATTTTGGCGGCGCCCATCGCATCGCATACCATAACGCATACGATGGTATGCGATGCGACGCGATTTGCTTCAATAGTGTGCGATGGCATACAATTTTCAAATTGTATGCCATTGTACATGGCATACAATGCCATACGATGCGATGCGATTAAACATTGTATAAGCACCCTAATGGGTGCTTACAATTTTAAATGCACCCCCACGCCACCCCCCCACTATAAACGTAAACCCGAAGCGTGGCGAGCGCAGCGAGCCCGCGAGGGGCGGCGGTACGCATCCTACGACCTTTTCATACCCCCACTATCCACCTCGGCGTGGAGTTATAGAATTGGAGAATAGAATAGTGTGGCGAGCGCAGCGAGCCCCGCGAGGGGACGCGGATACCTGTGAAGCCCACGAAGGGACGCGTTTACCTGTGAAGGTATCCGCGTCCGCTCGCCACGCACCATTAGGGTGCTCAAAAGCACCCTTTAGGGTGCTTATACGATTTTTCATCGTATAGGGGGTCAAAATCCAGTACATGGCATGCGATGCGATGCGTTCATCGTACGATGTACATCGGGGGCGCCGCTATAATACACAAGTACCCCTTTTTCTATGTCGACCTAGACCCATGTCGACCTAATGATGTCGAACATGCTGTAGACCAAATGACCACATCCCAGTAACGGGCTGATACAGCAGCCATATCATTTTTCAAAACTTTATTATTTCGTTTAGCATGACCACTGCTCCGGGAGAGATTCTAATTTATTATACCACTGTATTGTATCCACTTACAGATATGAATAGCTTATTCTAAAAGGTGCAAACACACGAAACGATGTTGGAAACGATGTTGGAAATGATCCAACATGGTTTCAGATGGTTTCAAATCGTTCAACGTGCGTACACACGAAACGATTTGAAACACTTCACAAAAAATTGGCCTATGATCTTCCTGCATGCTAGGAATATCATAGCCCAATCCTAATGATCGGCTGGTGCAAGGAACGATTTGAATAGGCTGTTCCTATTGAGATCGGGATTGTCCACATCTTGCTTCAAATCTTTCAGTGTGTATGCACCTTTACTCTTGTCCATTAGTGGTCATGCCCGAGTTCAATCATGTTTGAGCTGAGCTCTTAAAAAGGTGCCATTGCCTCCTGAACCGCCCATATTGTTTAAGTCATCTGTGTATCAGTAATCATTGCCAGACGTTTCAGCAAGATATAACCGGCAATACTCTGCTACCTAGTTACACATATTATTCATATAGTGGTCAGATCGCACAATAGAGCACAAACACTACAATCCGTTAAGGCAGCACGCTCCAGGTAACAGTCAGGCTGCGGCTCTTGCTAGAGCGGTATAGCCCAGTGAGGGCTGACTTTGACACTCCAGCTTTGTTGGACTACACATCCCAGCATGCCCTGCTACAGTTTTACCAATTGGCTATGCTAAAACTGATGCAGGGCATGCTGGGATGTGTAGTTCAACAACAGCTGGAATGTCAAGGTTAGCCGTCACTGGTATAGACTGTCAGGGTAGCCCTCTTATAAGGGTTTAGGGATCACAGATCGCAGATCCTGACCACAAAGTGGTTGGGATTGGTAAATCAGGTTCAAGTGGACATGGTGCATTATTAATCACTGACCCATGTGACACAGGCCGACTCCATGGTATACTTATGGTGGTTCTGTATGGTAATCACTGGGTTCTGGTCTGGTACTATCAGGCTCTTTCAGAGGTTCTTAGAGGCCCAAAGAAACACACATTTTTGAGGTCCCCACCATCTTATTCTTAAACAAAAATAATAATAACATTTGTCATGTTAAATTGATTTGAATGCTTACCTTTAATAAAATGTACATATAAATTCTGTATACATATACTGATGTAGTGGATTATTGGCGATTTTAAATTCTAGTTTAGACACTAGGTATTCATCTAGTTGCCAAAATAGCAAATAGACAAATATAAAAAAAAAAAAAACCTCACAAAAATAACTCTAGAAATAAGGATTTCCAGTTAGAGGCATACCCATGCCACCCCATCCACACATACTATATCTGGTAGGCACTGGCTATTATTGCTCTGTAATGTTATCTTTCTAACAAACGATAATACCCCTTTCACACCAGAAAATGCAGGGAACCACCCAGGAATTCGGCCCAGGGATCATGCCCCGGTTGGCCCCTTTCACACCAGAAAAGTCTCTGCGTTTTCTGGTGTGGGAAGGAGGCAGAGAGGAGGCCGTCAGAAGGCAGGGGTAGCTGGGATGGTGGCGGAGGCCGGTGAATAGTACTCACCCTGGGTTGCTGGTCCTCGGTGCAGGCCGGTGATCCACACAGGTCAGACAGCAGGTGCAGATGACGCAGCTCTCCGGCGGGAGTTAGGGCACCGGAGAGCTGCATCATCTTCATCCACCTCCTGTCCTGTCATCTGCGCCCGCCGCCTGTGTGGATCCCCAGCCTGACCATCTGCACCATGGACCAGTAACCAGGGTTAGTACTCCCTACCCCATTCAAAACGGCCAGGACCTTGGGTTGAACCCGTGAACAACCCTGCTTGGTTGAAATCCTGGCAAATTTTCCCAGGAGTTTGGCCCGGGAACCTAACAAACCAGCGCTACCCGGGAAATTAGGCTGGTGTGAAAGGGGTATTACAAAAACTCACTTGAAATATAACCCTGATATTCTGCCTCTCATCACTGACAAATCATAATTATGAGGTTGTTGATATTCTGCCATCGAAAAAACGGTTCCGCAGTATCCCGGTACGTACAAAGCGCATGCTAAACAGTTTTTTTTCCAACTGCTGTTAATATGCTGAATGATAAACAATGAAATGGGATATGTTTGTGCAGGTACTTGTGTGTCATTTTTTGTTGACAGTGCATTGTTGTAGTGTATTGTTGACACAATAAAGTATTATATTCAGAATGTGATTGCTGTAACTCAATTTGCTGATCAGCAATTGCTTTGAACATGTTATTTATTAATAATAGTTATTTAATAATTATCTAGTAATTATAGCTACAATATAAAGGTATATCTTTTCAGACGATTCTACGCAGACCGTTTTTGTGGAGAGGCTGCGCTCCGAGCGCCAAAGAAGATCTCGTCAGGAAACCA
Source organism: Crinia signifera (assembly GCF_055691185.1). Taxonomy (NCBI): domain Eukaryota; kingdom Metazoa; phylum Chordata; class Amphibia; order Anura; family Myobatrachidae; genus Crinia; species Crinia signifera. The sequence goes on along the minus strand of NW_028142173.1, from coordinate 52,016 downwards.
GTGACGAAACATCTCAAAGGGAGAACAGAGCCCGAAGCCGTTCACCCATTTTTATCCCTGGTCCCAGGGAACTTCATCGAGCCTCTGATCCTCCAGCTGAACATCATCAGAATTACGCAGACCTCGTAGACGAGCTCGAGAGGGAGTATTTCAATGACAGGATGTTGGAGATGCACGAGCAGATTCCAGAGTCGACCATCTTTGTTGAGATCAACGCGCAAGACTTCCTGTCGTCTGAAATGGTGTTCATCGGTGAGCTTAACCAACCAGCCATGATTGTAGAGGTCAACGGACAGCATATCCTGGCCATGGAGGTAGACAGCGACAGTCGTAACCCCGAATACCTGCAGATACGTCTCACCAGGGAGAATGTCGCACCCTGGGATTTGGAGATCAGCGCATTTCCATCGTGCACTATTGCTGAGGATGAAGAGCCGCAATTCTGCGTGATCTGTATTATGGAGTTCCAAAATGGAGAGCGGGTGTCAGTTCTGCCCTGTGGCCACAGATTTCATCCGAGCTGCATCTACGTGTGGACGGACTCAAATCCCAGCTGTCCTGTGTGCCGCAGACAGTCCACTCGGTGGCCGGTCCTGTGTCGTATCTCCTGAATACACCGAGAACATGAAGATCTTCTCCACCGTACATCGTGGTAATTCCTTCTATCTCTCTCCTCACAGGTGTTATCCCATTTTGGGTTTTCTTCTCTCTCTTTTCTTTACACTCTTTTCTGTCTATCGCACCATCACAACCGCTCTATCCCATCCCATCAGCTTTCAGCTGCCTCTATTACACTCCACCCACACTCCTGCAGCCTAGGGCTGACACGACTTGGGAGCATTTTGCCACTCGTCACCGTTAGCGGTGAGGGTCCCGAGGGATTTTCCCTGTTATCTCCTGAATACACGGTGACACTATTGGCTCGTGTTCTCTGTGCAGGTTTATCAGGAATTTCAGGTTTTTACCTCGGGCCAAGTCGTCTCACCCCCTCCTACCCCTCACTTAGCATTAGTCATGTTAGTATTTGGTTTTACTACACTCCACACACACTCCTGTGGCCATTTTGGGTTTCCTTCTCGCTCCTCTTTTCTTTACACTCTTTTCTGCTTTCCGCACCATCACAACCGCTCTATCCCATCCCATCAGCTTTCAGCTGCCTCTATTACACACCACCCACACTCCTGCGGGCTAGGGCTGACACAACTTGGGAGCATTTTGCCACTCGTCACCGTTAGCGGTGAGGGTCCCGAGAGATTTTCCCTGTTATCTCCTGAATACACGGTGACAATATTGGCTTGTGTTCTCCGTGCAGGTTTATCAGGAATTTCAGGTTTTTACCTCGGGCCAAGTCGTCTCACCCCCTCCTCCCCCCTCACTTGGTATTAGTCAGGTTGGTAATTATTTTTACTACACCCCACCCACACTCATGCGGCCTAGGGCTGACACGACTTGAGAGCATTTTGCCACTCGTCACTGTTAGCGGTGAGGGTCCCGAGGGATTTTGTCCTGTTTTTGCCTGAATACACGGTGACACTATTGGCTCGTGTTCTCCGTGCAGGTTTATCAGGTTTTTCAGGTTTTTACCTCGGGCCAAGTCATCTCACCCCCTCCCCCCCCCCCCCCTCACTTGGTATTAGTCATGTTGGTATTTGTCTCTTTTACACTTCTCCAACACTCCTGCGGCCGATGGCACAGAAACTCAAATACTAAATTAGCATATTGGGCCCGAATCATAATCCAAAGCTGTAGTGGCACATTCAGTAAAGTACTGATATTTGGTACCCTGCGCATGTGTTGGACCCATACTGCCCATGTACAGTATGTGTCCACAACATTGGTTGAACTATGGCATCAGACAGTCAGTGATTGATAGTCTGATGCTGCTTGGGGATGGCATGGGGATGGAGGTTGTTTGTGAAAGATGGGGCCAGGATCTACTTCGGAGGACTGAGATTTTCAGACCTGATCGGAGCAGATTCCATGGTCGGCTTGCATGACCCAACTGGGTCGGAGCTGGACAAAGTTGTCACAGGAGATTGGATACTGCAGCCCAGGATGCCGTTCCGATCAGTAACGCAGCAGGAGGTGCAATGCCTATCATTGTATATAGGTCTATTCGTCAGGTGGTGTGGGGGTGGGCTAGCGGTTTCGGGTTGGGGCCGCCTGTGTCGACCAGTCAGCTGCTCCATGCACTAGTTTTTATAGTGTAATCCTGCTTGATCGGCAGGGCGGCTCCTTCAACGATCTGCTTCCCCACTTTCTACACCACATCACGAATAGACAAGACTTGGGAGCATTTGCCACTCGTCACCGTTAGCGGTGAGGGTCCCGAGGGATTTTCCCTGTTTTCTCCTGAATACACGGTGACACTATTGGCTCGTGTTCTCCGTGCAGTTTTTTCAGGTTTTTCAGGTTTTCACCTCGGGCCAAGTCATCCCACCCCCTTACTCCCTTGGCATTAGTCAGGTTGTTATTTCGATAGTTCTGGAGATGTGGACATTTTGATTGTAGGCTAGCTAGGGGCTGACTCTTTTAGCCTGGATTCCCCACCCACCCTAGCCCAAACTTTTTTTTTCTTTTTTCTTGCCTGTTGGGGTTGGTCAACCTTTCTGTGGCGGGAAATAACGTCAGTCCAGTGGCTAATGCGCTGCTTTATGGAGGAGCGCTCTCTTTTCAGGGTGTGGTATGACTGTCCAACAATCGGGATCATGACAGTCAGTTTACCGACATCGGAATCCCGACTGCCAGTTAGTGCTCTGACAAGGGGGTGAGCGCAAAGAAGCCCCTTGCAGGCTCGGTGGCTCGCCACAGGTTCTATTCTCCCTCTATGGGGGTCATGGACCCCACAAGGGAGAATAGACCCTGTCAGTTGGGATCCCCCATGTCAGAGCACCGGCAGTCGCAATTCCTATGTTGGTACACTTACCGTCAGGATCCCGATTGCCGGGCAGTCATCCGGCACCCCTCTTTCTAATACACTGATCTAGTGTGACCTACCCTACTGGGGGTCAGGGCCACTGACTGTCTAGTTGGCCTATTGTGGTGTACTGGCCAATTGGCTTATGTCACTGGTAAACTGACCGTTCTTTCTCTCTGCCACCATAGTTATTTAAAATGTTACAAAATAAAAAGGTTGACTGATTTTAATGGCATTACTGTTGTCCGTGTCGTTATTTTAGATAAGTTAGGTTTTATCCACTAGCAAATATGGTTAATGTGTGAGGTCACACTCAATCTCACATCTGCCGACAGGAAGTTTCATTAATAATATTACACCATCCAGCCCATACTAATGTTTTATTGCTAGAATCCCCTAATATCTGGGAAATCCTCTTCATTTTTGGAAGTTAATACAATGGGTGAGATTTAATAGGATGAGAGATTCAAAAAGTGAGAGATTTGGTAAGAAATCTCCAGTTTTCTAAAGTGGCAATCATTTACACGGCAAAATCAAACTGGTTTTGCAGTGTAAATGATTGCCGCTTTAAAAAAAACTGGAGATTTCTTACCAAATCTCTCACTTTTTGAATCTCTCATCCTATTAAATCTCACCAATATGTTATCATCAGGTGACATATATAGCATCAGGTGACATATATAGCATCAGGTGACATAAGTAGCATCAGGTGACATAAGTAGCATCAGGTGACATATATAGTATCAGGTGACATATATAGCATCAGGTGACATTTTAAATACTTTAGCAGGAACCGATGGATCGGAAAAACAGAACCAAAATCTAGTCCAGGCATTCCCAATCACAGTCCTCAAGGCACACCAACAGTGCAGGTTTTGTAGATATCCAGGCTTGAGCACAGGTGACTTAATTAGTATCTGAGGGATTCTGATTAAACCATCTGTGCTGAAGCCTGGATATCACTAAAACCTGCACTGTTGATGTGCCTTGAGGACCGTGATTGGGAATGCCTGATCTAGTCTAATGCAGGGGTAGCCAACTCCAGTCCTCGAGAGCTACCAACAGTGCGTGTTTTCCAGGTTTCCTCATAGAATCACAAATGAAGTAATTAGCTCCACCTATGGATCTTTTAAAATGTGTCATTGAGTAATGCGTGCACCTGTGCACAAGCTAGGTGCTCTGAAAAATGTGAATTGTTGGTAGCTATTGAGGACTGAAGTTGGCTACCCCTGGTCTAGTGTGTACGCACAATGCTGATGATGTGCACTCACACAACTTGTCAGCAATGTAACATGGAGCCTGCACCCCCACCGTCGCTCGTTGCGGCTGGCATTAACAAAAGTGTGTATGCACTAGCCGATGCCAGCACCCCACCGGGTCCCATCTCGGAGGATGCCGCTGGGTACAGACATCATCCAGTGCGTATACTGCGTATACTGCTATATACTGACTTGTGTTATAGTCTAGTAGCTAAGATCTACACAGGCAGATAGTCCCTGTCCCTATCTGCCTGCGACGAGGGCGCTGTTGAGGGACCGGTTGCAGCTGCTTGCAGCTTGCCTCCGGAACCTGGCTGACAGAACCACCGTTCCGGGGTCCCCGTCGCCGCTGCATGCATGTACAGCAGCTACAGGGGTAAGTATGCCCCCGGGTCCCTGTTAGCAGGGAACCAGGTGGGATTGCTCTAAAAGCGCATCTCAGTACTTTGAGAGTACAGCGCGGCTCAGTTCTGTGAGAGTACAGCGCGGTCAGACAGGCAGGTAGCACCCTGCCCTACCTGCCTGCAAGGGGACCACTGTACCAGAGAATCCGGTCGCCGCTGCATGCAGCGTGCCTCGCGGACTTCCTTCAGCCACAAGCATGGCAGGGATACGTATACCCTGGCTCCCCACTAGCGGGGTAGCCAGGTAGATGCATTGGCGGTTTATCCAGCTGCAACTATAGCATAATAATAGAGTACAGTATTTTATTTTCTTTGTATACTCTATTATTATGCTATAGTTGCAGCTGGATACCAGCATTAAGATCTCCAAGGGATCCATTTGCACACTTTTGTACAGTTTGTCAGTAAGACCGCTATCCGGAGTGAAAACTTACATTCACTATCCATTTACCTAAGGGTATGTACATTCTCAGTATTGAAAAAGTAACTACTTAATTGTGTATATACTAAATTAGTAATATGGCCTTTCTCCACCACCTAGAAAGTTACCCCTGAGGAAGTCATTTTTTTTGACGAAACGCCTTGGGAGTTTTTTCCTGATTATATCGATTCGACCAACTGACTGCATACAAGCAAAAATGTTTTTACTTTGTTTTTTAAATTAATTGTATTAAATACTGTTGTACAGTGACCTGTCGATATATTTTCTTGATCCTTCTGGTGGTGGATCTCCATAAAATAGTGGCGCGCTCTGTCTTCTATCTTTTTTCTTCTATTCCCCACTTCCCCCGCTAACAGGGGGGACTGACAGAGTGCTGCCCAATCTACTTTATCTAGCGCCCACAGAATACAATGACGAAATGAATGGGCACTCGAGGACTCACAAATGCTGGTGAAATCAAAAGGCCGTGTTTATTCCATAAGTGGTCTTGCAGGCGTCAACGTTTCGGGGGCCGGACCCCCGTCGTCAGGACAAAATGCAGACAGGGTGAAGTACAGAATAAAGTGCAAGTGCATGGGTATTTATAAGACATGTTAACAAATAGGCGCTAACTTACCCCCTCCCTGTAGCCGTCCCCCACGAGCATCCACGGGCCGGTTTCCGGAGTCCTGCGCACAGCAGTGACGTCACCACGTTCGGCGGCGTCCAGCTGACCGCGCGTCATCACGGTCGTCATCCCGCGGTGACGTGGGTGGGCTGGGAAAGAGATTGCAGCTCACATTAGCATGAATACAAGTATCGTGCTACAGAAGTCATAAAGCAACAAAGGCATCCATACATACACAAAACTTCAGAGGATGCAAGTGAATAAAAAATGCAAAAAAACAAGTGGACATGACCATATTATGACTACATAGTGACATCTAGTGGCTAAAAATGAGAAGACATATATAATAAAAAACGAACATTTAAAAAGGGTATACGTATAAAAAGATAACTGCGTGCGGCCCCGAATTGGAGCCGTACTGGGCAAAAGTCAAAGTGCATATGCTGGGTGAGGTGCAAACCCTATGGCGTGAGTGGTTTAAATGCAGGGAGAAATACTGAGTCCCTGCTGGGTATCTATAATAAGCAAAAACAGCCCTGTGTGGGGTGATGCAGCCAGCATCACTGTATGCGCATAGCACCAGAAGCCAGAAATTGCAACAACAGAATGCCAGCATCTTGTATATTATATGTTATCCTGGTGTGTCACCTGGACACCGATAAGCCTGGGGGACTGGTGTCACACAGTGGGATGACAAGTACCTTTAACAAGGGGGAGAGAAAAGGAAGAAGGAAGACATGATTGTGTGTTAGTGGACCAAAATGGTTACAAAAAATTATGTAGGCCAAGTGTGTCATTAAGGCCTTTAGGGTGTAGTGTGTCCATTTTGTAAATCCACTTGGACTCAAGCTGCAGAAGCTGTTTGGAACGGTTGCCACCCCGTATGTGTGCCGGCACGTGGTCTATGATCTTATATTTGATCATTGCCATGTTATGTTTGGCCTTGGCGAAATGCCTGGTCACTGGTTGCTCCCCTGAGCCAGAATGAAGGGCTGCCCGTATGGCACAATCGGTCTTGCCGATGTAATGTATTCCACATGGACAATAAATGATGTAGATAACAAATTTAGTCGTGCACGTGAGGGGCCATCTGATTTAAAAAAAATTTACCCGTATAGAGATGTGCAACTTCGGTGCAAGCTGTCATGAAGCTGCATGTTGTGCAGCCTAGGCACCGGTAACAGCCCATTCTGGTGGGTCTGATTTGTCTAGAAGGGGTGTCAAAATTTGTAATCTCGGTCTTGACCAATAGGTCCTTCAAGTTTGGGCCGCGCTTGTAGCTCGGCATCAGCTTGGTGTCTTTGAACACCGGTAGCTCGGGATCCGAACGCACAATTTCCCACCAGTTTTTTACTCTGCTGGTGGTTTCTCGGCTGGCAGAGCTAAAGTCATTAACCCATGGAATACATGGCTTTATGACTTTAGGTGCTGCACCTGTGATAAGAGTGGTGCGCTCACACGCCAGAGCCCTGGCCTTGGCTTTAAGTAGGCCCTGTCTGGGGTAGCCTCTGTCATCGAACTTCTGCTGCATGATGTCCAGTTGGTGATGGGTTTCAGAGTCGGTATCAGTGATCCTGCATACTCTCAAAAACTGAGTATGGGAGACTCTCCACCGTGTTGCGTGGGTGCGAGCTGTTGTGTCTAAGTATAGTATTGCGATCTGTCGGTTTGACATACAAAGAAGTGTGTGTAAATCCCAAAAATACAAATGTGTAAAAAATAGGCGTATTTCTGCCTACGAATACACCTATTTTTTACTAATCCATTTTGGTACATAGTATATATATATATACACGCTATACTGCTGTTCTGTTCTCAAAGACAACATGAAGCATATATATCACTTGTGGAGCCGATATTTATGGTACAACACGCCCCTGTAATTCTCACATTCATAGAGATCCCACAGCACATCTCCCCCATGTGTTAGAGCCTGACATCTCCGATTTACAAACATGATCATTAGCGATCAGTTTGACCATGTTATTATTGTATACAGAGATCCATATGTAACACACCCGTCCGGATCCCTGTGTTAACACCATACAATTGTCACGCTAGATGCGGTGACATCTTCTTCACATCACTTCTTAAACATTGCTCGGGCAGTAGTCCCGTGGCATCTGAAATTTACACTTCAAACTTGCACCATTTTTTAACATTGTTTTACTGTTTTAATGTAGGTTATTTATGTGCCATTTATGTGTTGTTATAGGCAGAAGCCAAACCCGGATCCTGGAGCGGAGGTTGTCATACAGAAGTGGGCGATACGGTGGGGTCACCAACAGAGGGGAGCGTGATGATGCAGTGAGGCTCCGCCCACTGACATCCGCCCGCACCGGAAGCCGCACTGGACGCAACCGGGACGCTCCACGTACGGGAATGGTGAGTATGCACATGCTGTATGTATTTAAATGTTTGCTGTGTCACCCGCACGCGTTGTACACCTTGACAAAGGGGTATCCAGTCCCCGAAACGTCGGTCACCTCCAATAAACACATTGTTAAGCCCACGGAGTGCCGCTGCCTGCTTGGATAATTCCTTAGATAGATAGATAGATAGATAGATACCAGAAAGAACCCCCACTGGGGGAATAAACAGCACTCACCAGTCTGTAGTTCAATGGAGGTACAACCAGGAGGTAATCCAAAGTTTATTTTCTGCAAGAGAGATCTTCTGACGTTTCGGTCCCCGCTGGTACCTTTATCAAGGCAGCCACTGTGTCAAATAGTCGCAACTTAAATCTGTGTGGGAAGGGGGATATATAGCCTTTGAGTATAAAGAAATATAAAAATATATGATACAGCCAGTACAGGATATGGCGGGTGAGCCAGTGACAGGGACTATAGAGAGGTAGGGCAGGGGGATCAGAGGCGGTCCTGCAGCGATGCATAACCCACAACAGAGAGAGCCGGCACCGGGAAGGGTGATCCCTGGAGAGGACAAGGGCCTGTGCAGTGCTGTGAGCTGCTGACCTGTAAGGAGCGGAGGCTGCGCAGCTGTGAGACCAGGAATGGCGCCAGGAGAGCCAGGCTCCTCCAAGTCCCCTACTGCTGCCACCTGCCAGAGGGAAGGGAACCGCGCTGCCCCCACTAGCTGCCAACCACAGGAGGAGCCCCAAACCCGGAGAGAACAGAATGATGTGTGCTGCCGAGGTGTCCTACATAGTGCCTGCCTGTGGAGGAGCCGAGAGGGTGAAGACTAGAACCTCAAGGAAGAAGGTGCTGAGGGGGTAAATTACCTGGGAGCACACCCAGCCGGAGGATTCTCCTGAAGTTGCTCCGAAGAAGATAGAGGACGCAGCAAGTGGAGACCAAGGTGCGCAGGCACCGTGGAGGACACCCGCTCTCGAGGAACCAGGACTGGAGGACATGCAAAGGACCCCTAGCTGGAGACCTGTAGAAGCCCCCTCAGTGGTGCGGAGCTGCCCCTAGAGATGCCTGCCCGAAAGTAAGTTAAGAACACGATGTAACATCAAGGACAGGAGCTGCTCAGAGGACAGGTGACAGCCCAGCGGAGGAGAGGATAGAGGAGGATCCCCAGCCTGATAGGAGCCGGGGGTGGAAGCAGAGGCCGACCCAGAACAGCACAACAGGCGGAGCAGAGGACGACCCAGCACCTCCTGCTGCAGGAGCCGAGGACACGGGACACAAGGCAGACGTCAGGCTCATGGCATATGCTGTGCGGCTGTGGTACAGGTATATGTGCGCTGTTGTGTGTTTATGCTGGGCGTTATGGGTAATAGAGGAGGTTTCTTTTTTAGGATGTCGGTATGTGGTAGACTCGCTATGTATAAGATGTGTAGTATGCTAGGGTTTGTGGTTATAGTGGATGTATTTGTGTATGCAGGGCACCATTTGCGGATGTACTAAAAGGATGATCACAAAAAGGGATGATCGGGATGATTGCCTGCAGTTCCTATTCGCACCACTAGATGTCACAATTTTTTTTACTTCAACTGAGAATTTGTATGTTGGACACTGGTTGTGTATCCTGGACAGTCGGTAGAATAGGTAATCAGCGCTCAGTATCATTCTGTGGAGTTTTCGTAGCTTCTTAAAAGAAGCTGTAAGCGCTGCACAGGGAGGCCAGGCAGCGTCTCCCCTGTGCACAGTGAGCTGACAGGACGCGCTTCTGTCAGCTCCTGCTGTGCTAGCAGTGTGAGGATTCACTAATGAGAATCCTCACACTGTGCCTACCTAGCTAGTGTAAAAGTTAATAAAATAATAAAAACCCTAACTAACTCTACTCCTTCGGCTGCTCCGGCAGCCCTTTAGAATAGCACCCACTCCAGTGGGCACCTAACACGAACTGAGGAGTCTGGGATGCAGTAGGGGAGGAGCCTACCCTCCAAAAGCTTTAGGATAGGTGCCTGGCTCCTGCGGACCCTCCTACATCCCAATGTGAAGCTGTGTCACCAGGACCATTGAAAGAGAAAAGTATGTGCTGCACATACTTTTTGTACTTGCTTTTCATCGCATTGTATGCACAACGCATGTACAAGGATGAATGCGATGCGTGCTATTTAAGCTCAAAATGCACGCCCGCATCGAGACGTGTATGGGCACCTTAAGTCAGAGAGAACCTGAGAATTCTGACTGGGAAGTGCAATTAACAGGTCAGATGTGGACTGCTGCTTTGAAGTTGGATATCTCCATTTCCCCAGGGCCGATTTTAAAAATTCTGGTATCCCTGGAAAAAGGGGATCCCAGGGTTGCCTACTTTTTAAAAATCATTTCAGGGAGAAATAGAAAATCCAAGGGGCGGTCCTTGCATCACTAGGGGGTGGGCCTTGCATCGCTAGGGGGCGGGCCTTGCATCGCCTGGGGTCCCTACAGTATTTTGATAAGCATGCATCAAATTGGTAGTGGGGGCAGTGCTGGGAGAACAGGCAGAGGGCAAGGAATAAATAGTGTAGTGGGGACAGTGCTGGGAGACCAGTCAGAGGGGAGGGTAAGGAATGAGTAGTGGGGACAGTCTAGTGCTAGGAGATCAGGCAGAGGCATGGGCTGGCTAGCAAATTTCAGCGCAGGTGGGAGCACAAAGAAGAACCCCCCCCCCCACACACACACACCCCCCCAGTGCAGCCAGGATTTAAAAATAACTATCTATATCTATTCTAAGTTACTTGTAAAAGCAAGGCTATTCACCCCTTTTCCTTGCACCGCACTCTGGCTCTCCCCTTGTACCGTTATAGCTGCGGGGGTCCAAAAAGCGCAGCAATCACAGGATCCTCTGTCTCCTGGGCGCAATATGCACAATAAGATAAGCCAGCCCCAGGATAGTGACATGCGGTACACTGCCCCCCTGCCCAGCCGCCTCTGCCTGAGAGGAGAGTCAGTAGTCAGGGGAGAGAGGCCGAGCAAGGAAGGCAGTAGTCGCGGGGACAGTGAATACACTTACCCCGCCGACCCGGCGTACACCTGCGCTGTTCAACTTCTTCCTCTCTCTCCTCAGTTGCCGATGCAGCGTTATCGCGTCGGCGCCGGCGGCATATAGCGCATGCGCAGTTAATACAGCGCAAGCGAGGGGGCAGTTGCGGGGGAAAGGGACCCTCTTCCGGGAGTCCGTGAGACGTCCCAGGATTCCGGGAGTCTCACGGACATTCCGGGAGAGTCGGCACCCCTGGGGGATCCTCAGCTATCAGAGTATGGCCCTTATACACCTGGGGCCCCAGAGCAAGTGCCCATTAAGCCCATACGAAAAGACCGCCCTGGTCCCGGTTCGCTGACGTCATCCGGGGGCGATTATGCTGTGTACACACGGGGGCGATAGGGGCTGAAATAGCTGGGAATATGGTTGCTGAGCGACCATATTGCCAGTGATTGGAGTGTGCACCAGCGATAAATCGCCGGGTGCGCGCTCCCGTTTTCACAAAACGGGACACTGGGCAATATGATTGCTGATATGATTGCTAGCAATATATTGCCAGCGATCATATTGCCCCGTGTGTACGCACCTTTATTCCTAACAATTTTGCTGCACCCGTCATCTTGAAACGTGCACATGTCCCTTTGTTGATGAATTTACAAGACTGCCTAATTAGAGCAATAATTGATATTTGCGTGGAGATTAATAACAGTATTACAGACACACATGCTATGACCGATAACACACACGTAACAGACTTATTTTAATTTTTTTTCTAATGCACTTTATTTCACATTTATCACTTTTCACTTATGTTTTTAATATTTCGCTGTCCTTAATAAATGATTCAATAAACATCATGTTTTAGCCAATTCTCTGTTTCTTGGGTCACTTTATTAATGTACCTATAACATTAATCAGAACATTAATATATGCTAACCTAGATTGCCCCTTGTAGGAATACTTTATCTTTCTTTGCTTCCAAGTCTAATACATATTCCTGGGTGCGCCTCCCCCATTACCAATTTATACTTAATATAGTAATGCAGGGGTGAGATAGCTATACCAATTACAGGCCGTTCGGATTGATAGCCTCTATTTATTAACCTGTATCAGCGATATCAGATGGTCGACAGTCATCAGGTCGACATACTGCAAAGTCGACATGGGTCTAGGTCGACAGGTCATTAGGTCAACATGGTCTAGGTCGACTGGGTTTTTCACTGGATTTTTGGGGGGGTTTTTGAGCCGACATGTGCCGACAGGCGGAATTTCATGCCCTACCATCCACTAGGGCAGGCGTTCCCAACCACGGTCCTCAAGGCACACCAACAGTGCAGGTTTTAGTGATATCCAGGCTTCAGCACAGATGGATTAATCCAAATCACAGGTACTAATTAAGTCACCTGTGCTCAAGCCTGGATATCATTAAAACCTGTACTGTTGGTGTGCCTTGAGGACCGTGGTTGGGAACGCCTGCACTAGGGTGTGGTGGGAGAATAACATAGAGTGCCAAGCACAGCCAGACATGCGAGGCGATGCGGTGCACTGAATCCTGTGTCCATGTTGACTGTGTCGGCATTCGGGTAAAAAAAAAGGTACAAAACCCCATGTTGAGCTAGACCATTTTGACCTAATGCTTTTTTGGACCAAATGACCTGTTGACCTTGACCCATGTCGACCTTGCAGTATGTTGACCTAATGACTGTCGACAATCTTTAGGTCGACCATATGATCCTTACCTGTTTCAGCAAGGGGTGTGAGGCCAATTTCTCTCTTTCTCTCCAGGGAATGGAGAAATATCTGTGTTTAGAGCCAGACTAGAATAACGTCTGCCCGCAGACAATAGATCGGGTATCATTTTTTAATTTTTTTTTTATGTATGTTTGACAAAGGCCATACACTTCACTGGAGGCGAAGATCCGCAGACGAAGGCCAGAGCATACAGCTAATTGCTGCCGATCCTACTATTAAAAAAGAAAAAGGAATGTATTGTATACACAGAACATCGAACATGCCTTCCAACTTTTACCAATAGATCAGTGGGACCTGCATGCAGCTGGCCCTGAAAAGGGGCGGGGCTATGTGCAACGGGGGCGGGACCGGGCATCGAGGCCCCGGGTTTTCCATCCTCTTTGCCAGCGTACCCAGCCCCGTCTCTCCTTGCTGCGCACGGCACCTATCCAGCAATCACCGGCTGCTCCACAAAGCAGAGCAGCCATGATCACCTCCCCTCAAGGGACATCAGGGCAGGCTCCAAATAGCGGGACCATACCACTGTAATCAGGACAGTTGGGAGGAATGCTATAAATACATTATCATGTAGCGCCTATTATTCCTGTTGTCCGACTCTATCTGTATGACTACATGTGAAGGAAAACACAGAGGCTGCTTCTTTTGCCCAACGTTTGGGAATTTATGATATTTTAGTTTTCGGAACTTGTCTCCTGTCCTACATAACAGTTTATAGACGCTGTGACCAGGGGTGAGGGTCATTAAGTCGACCGTAATTAGATCTTTTGGTCGGCAGTGAAAAGGTCTACATATGAAAAAGATCGACCTGGTTTAAATTGACGCTGAAAACGGTCGACACAATCCAAAAGGCTGCATGAAAAAGGTCAACACAGGAATAGGTCGACATGAGTTATTAAAGAAAATTGTGTATGTGGAAATCTGCTGACACGGGCACTGTATAAGTGTACAGCGACACGGACACACAGCTCCAATTTCTATTCACTTTTTTCTTAATGCACTTTTTTAATTTTAACCTATTTTGCTGTTTTGTGCCAATGAATAAACTGTATATTTAGAACAATTGGTCTGTACACAGACTCCGTCCTGCCCCCACTTAAAGTTATTCCTCCTGGTTATATATGGTGGCTAATTATTAATATTATGTAGTTTGAGGAGAAAATATTGTGGTATCAGTGGATGAGTCAAAAACTCAGGCTGCTCCCGGATCCGAAGGCGCTATAGAGTACAGTATTTTATTTTCTTTGTATACTCTATTATTATGCTATAGTTGCAACTGGATACCAGCATTAAGATCTCCAAGGGATCCATTTGCACACTTTTGTACAGTTTGTCAGTAAGACCGCTATCCGGAGTGAAAACTTACATTCACTATCCATTTACCTAAGGGTATGTACATTCTCAGTATTGAAAAAGTAACTACTTAATTGTGTATATACTAAATTAGTAATATGGCCTTTCTCCACCACCTAGAAAGTTACCCCTGAGGAAGTCATTTTTTTTTGACGAAACGCCTTGGTAGTTTTTTCCTGATTATATCGATTCGACCAACTGACTGCATACAAGCAAAAATGTTTTTACTTTGTTTTTAAATTAATTGTATTAAATACTGTTGTACAGTGACCTGTCGATATATTTTCTTGATCCTTCTGGTGGTGGATCCCCATAAAATAGTGGCGCGCTCTGTCTTCTATCTTTTTTCTTCTATTCCCCACTTCCCCCGCTAACAGGGGGGACTGACAGAATGCTGCCCAATCTACTTTATCTAGCGCATTGAAAGGGTACCCCACTCTTTGTTCTATATATATATATATATATATAGAGAAATCCGGAAGGGCCGTCACTCTGGACTGAAGTGAGCTGAGATGTGTAGCTTGCCCCGGTGCCAGCTTGCAGAGGGCAGCCACAATGAACTGCCCACAGAATACAATGACGAAATGAATGGGCACTCGAGGACTCACAAATGCTGGTGAAATCAAAAGGCCGTGTTTATTCCATAAGTGGTCTTACAGGCGTCAACGTTTCGGGGGCCGGACCCCCGTCGTCAGGACAAAATGCAGACAGGGTGAAGTACAGAATAAAGTGCAAGTGCATGGGTATTTATAAGACATGTTAACAAATAGGCGCTAACTTACCCCCTCCCTGTAGCCGTCCCCCACGAGCATCCACGGGCCGGTTTCCGGAGTCCTGCGCACAGCAGTGACGTCACCACGTTCGGCGGCGTCCAGCTGACCGAGCGTCATCACGGTCGTCATCCCGCGGTGACGTGGGTGGGCTGGGAAAGAGATTGCAGCTCACAGTAGCATGAATACAAGTATCGTGCTACAGAAGTCATAAAGCAACAAAGGCATCCATACATACACAAAACTTCAGAGGATGCAAGTGAATAAAAAATGCAAAAAAACAAGTGGACATGACCATATTATGACTACATAGTGACATCTAGTGGCTAAAAATGAGAAGACATATATAATAAAAAACGAACATTTAAAAAGGGTATACGTATAAAAAGATAACTGCGTGCGGCCCCGAATTGGAGCCGTACTGGGCAAAAGTCAAAGTGCATATGCTGGGTGAGGTGCAAACCCTATGGCGTGAGTGGTTTAAATGCAGGGAGAAATACTGAGTCCCTGCTGGGTATCTATAATAAGCAAAAACAGCCCTGTGTGGGGTGATGCAGCCAGCATCACTGTATGCGCATAGCACCAGAAGCCAGAAATTGCAACAACAGAATGCCAGCATCTTGTATATTATATGTTATCCTGGTGTGTCACCTGGACACCGATAAGGCTGGGGGACTGGTGTCACACAGTGGGATGACAAGTACCTTTAACAAGGGGGAGAGAAAAGGAAGAAGGAAGACATGATTGTGTGTTAGTGGACCAAAATGGTTACAAAAAATTATGTAGGCCAAGTGTGTCATTAAGGCCTTTAGGGTGTAGTGTGTCCATTTTGTAAATCCACTTGGACTCAAGCTGCAGAAGCTGTTTGGAACGGTTGCCACCCCGTATGTGTGCCGGCACGTGGTCTATGATCTTATATTTGATCATTGCCATGTTATGTTTGGCCTTGGCGAAATGCCTGGTCACTGGTTGCTCCCCTGAGCCAGAATGAAGGGCTGCCCGTATGGCACAATCGGTCTTGCCGATGTAATGTATTCCACATGGACAATAAATGATGTAGATAACAAATTTAGTCGTGCACGTGAGGGGCCATCTGATTTAAAAATTTTTTACCCGTATAGAGATGTGCAACTTCGGTGCAAGCTGTCATGAAGCTGCATGTTGTGCAGCCTAGGCACCGGTAACAGCCCATTCTGGTGGGTCTGATTTGTCTAGAAGGGGTGTCAAAATTTGTAATCTCGGTCTTGACCAATAGGTCCTTCAAGTTTGGGCCGCGCTTGTAGCTCGGCATCAGCTTGGTGTCTTTGAACACCGGTAGCTCGGGATCCGAACGCACAATTTCCCACCAGTTTATTACTCTGCTGGTGGTTTCTCGGCTGGCAGAGCTAAAGTCATTAACCCATGGAATACATGGCTTTATGACTTTAGGTGTTGCACCTGTGATAGAGTGGTGCGCTCACACGCCAGAGCCCTGGCCTTGGCTTTAAGTAGGCCCTGTCTGGGGTAGCCTCTGTCCTCGAACTTCTGCTGCATGATGTCCAGTTGGTGATGGGTTTCAGAGTCGGTATCAGTGATCCTGCATACTCTCAAAAACTGAGTATGGGAGACTCTCCACCGTGTTGCGTGGGTGCGAGCTGTTGTGTCTAAGTATAGTATTGCGATCTGTCTGTTTGACATACAAAGAAGTGTGTGTAAATCCCAAAAATACAAATGTGTAAAAAATAGGCGTATTTCTGCCTACGAATACACCTATTTTTTACGAATCCATTTTGGTACATTTCCCCTGATGTATACATAGTATATATATACACGCTATACTGCTGTTCTGTTCTCAAAGACAACATGAAGCATATATATCACTTGTGGAGCCGATATTTATGGTACAACACAACCCTGTAATTCTCACATTCATAGAGATCCCACAGCACATCTCCCCCATGTGTTAGAGCCTGACATCTCCGATTTACAAACATGATCATTAGCGATCAGTTTGACCATGTTATTATTGTATACAGAGATCCATATGTAACACACCCGTCCGGATCCCTGTGTTAACACCATACAATTGTCACGCTAGATGCGGTGACATCTTCTTCACATCACTTCTTAAACATTGCTCGGGCAGTAGTCCCGTGGCATCTGAAATTTACACTTCAAACTTGCACCATTTTTTAACATTGTTTTACTGTTTTAATGTAGGTTATTTATGTGCCATTTATGTGTTGTTATAGGCAGAAGCCAAACCCGGATCCTGGAGCGGAGGTTGTCATACAGAAGTGGGCGATACGGTGGGGTCACCATAGCAACCCATCTACAACAGAGGGGAGCGTGATGATGCAGTGAGGCTCCGCCCACTGACATCCGCCCGCACCGGAAGCCGCACTGGACGCAACCGGGACGCTCCACGTACGGGAATGGTGAGTATGCACATGCTGTATGTATTTAAATGTTTGCTGTGTCACCCGCACGCGTTGTACACCTTGACAAAGGGGTATCCAGTCCCCGAAACGTCGGTCACCTCCAATAAACACATTGTTAAGCCCACGGAGTGCCGCTGCCTGCTTGGATAATTCCTTAGATAGATAGATAGATACCAGAAAGAACCCCCACTGGGGGAATAAACAGCACTCACCAGTCTGTAGTTCAATGGAGGTACAACCAGGAGGTAATCCAAAGTTTATTTTCTGCAAGAGAGATCTTCTGACGTTTCGGTCCCCGCTGGTACCTTTATCAAGGCAGCCACTGTGTCAAATAGTCGCAACTTAAATCTGTGTGGGAAGGGGGATATATAGCCTTTGAGTATAAAGAAATATAAAAATATATGATATATCCAGTACAGGATATGGCGGGTGAGCCAGTGAGAGGGACTATAGAGAGGTAGGGCAGGGGGATCAGAGGCGGTCCTGCAGCGATGCATAACCCATAACAGAGAGAGCCGGCACCGGGAAGGGTGATCCCTGGAGAGGACAAGGGCCTGTGCAGTGCTGTGAGCTGCTGACCTGTAAGGAGCGGAGGCTGCGCGGCTGTGAGACCAGGAATGGCGCCAGGAGATCCAGGCTCCTCCAAGTCCCCTACTGCTGCCACCTGCCAGAGGGAAGGGAACCGCGCTGCCCCCACTAGCTGCCAACCACAGGAGGAG
Source organism: Crinia signifera (assembly GCF_055691185.1). Taxonomy (NCBI): domain Eukaryota; kingdom Metazoa; phylum Chordata; class Amphibia; order Anura; family Myobatrachidae; genus Crinia; species Crinia signifera. The sequence continues at coordinate 34,003 of NW_028142173.1, read as the reverse complement.
CCCCAAACCCGGAGAGAACAGAATGATGTGTGCTGCCGAGGTGTCCTACATAGTGCCTGCCTGTGGAGGAGCCGAGAGGGTGAAGACTAGAACCTCAAGGAAGAAGGTGCTGAGGGGGTAAATTACCTGGGAGCACACCCAGCCGGAGGATTCTCCTGAAGTTGCTCCGAAGAAGATAGAGGACGCAGCAAGTGGAGACCAAGGTGCGCAGGCACCGTGGAGGACACCCGCTCTCGAGGAACCAGGACTGGAGGACATGCAAAGGACCCCTAGCTGGAGACCTGTAGAAGCCCCCTCAGTGGTGCGGAGCTGCCCGTAGAGATGCCTGCCCGAAAGTAAGTTAAGAACACGATGTAACATCAAGGACAGGAGCTGCTCAGAGGACAGGTGACAGCCCAGCGGAGGAGAGGATAGAGGAGGATCCCCAGCCTGATAGGAGCCGGGGGTGGAAGCAGAGGCCGACCCAGAACAGCACAACAGGCGGAGCAGAGGACGACCCAGCACCTCCTGCTGCAGGAGCCGAGGACACGGGACACAAGGCAGACGTCAGGCTCATGGCAGATGCTGTGCGGCTGTGGTACAGGTATATGTGCGCTGTTGTGTGTTTATGCTGGGCGTTATGGGTAATAGAGGAGGTTTCTTTTTTAGGATGTCGGTATGTGGTAGACTCGCTAGTTATAGGATGTGTAGTATGCTAGGGTTTGTGGTTATAGTGGATGTATTTGTGTATGCAGGGCACCATTTGCGGATGTACTAAAAGGATGATCACAAAAAGGGATGATCGGGATGATTGCCTGCAGTTCCTATTCGCACCACTAGATGTCACAATTTTTTTTACTTCAACTGAGAATTTGTATGTTGGACACTGGTTGTGTATCCTGGACAGTCGGTAGAATAGGTAATCAGCGCTCAGTATCATTCTGTGGAGTTTTCGTAGCTTCTTAAAAGAAGCTGTAAGCGCTGCACAGGGAGGCCAGGCAGCGTCTCCCCTGTGCACAGTGAGCTGACAGGACGCGCTTCTGTCAGCTCCTGCTGTGCTAGCAGTGTGAGGATTCACTAATGAGAATCCTCACACTGTGCCTACCTAGCTAGTGTAAAAGTTAATAAAATAATAAAAACCCTAACTAACTCTACTCCTTCGGCTGCTCCGGCAGCCCTTTAGAATAGCACCCACTCCAGTGGGCACCTAACACGAACTGAGGAGTCTGGGATGCAGTAGGAGAGGAGCCTACCCTCCAAAAGCTTTAGGATAGGTGCCTGGCTCCTGCGTACCCTCCTACATCCCAATGTGAAGCTGTGTCACCAGGACCATTGAAAGAGAAAAGTATGTGCTGCACATACTTTTTGTACTTGCTTTTCATCGCATTGTATGCACAACGCATGTACAAGGATGAATGCGATGCGTGCTATTTAAGCTCAAAATGCACGCCCGCATCGAGACGTGTATGGGCACCTTAAGTCAGAGAGAACCTGAGAATTCTGACTGGGAAGTGCAATTAACAGGTCAGATGTGGACTGCTGCTTTGAAGTTGGATATCTCCATTTCCCCAGGGCCGATTTTAAAAATTCTGGTATCCCTGGAAAAAGGGGATCCTCAGCTATCAGAGTATGGCCCTTATACACCTGGGGCCCCAGAGCAAGTGCCCATTAAGCCCATACGAAAAGACCGCCCTGGTCCCGGTTCGCTGACGTCATCCGGGGAGGGATTATGCTGTGTACACACGGGGGCGATAGGGGCTGAAATAGCTGGGAATATGGTTGCTGAGCGACCATATTGCCAGTGATTGGAGTGTGCACCAGCGATAAATCGCCGGGTGCGCGCTCCCGTTTTCACAAAACGGGACACTGGGCAATATGATTGCTGATATGATTGCTAGCAATATATTGCCAGCGATCATATTGCCCCGTGTGTACGCACCTTTATTCCTAACAATTTTGCTGCACCCGTCATCTTGAAACGTGCACATGTCCCTTTGTTGATGAATTTACAAGACTGCCTAATTAGAGCAATAATTGATATTTGCGTGGAGATTAATAACAGTATTACAGACACACATGCTATGACCGATAACACACACGTAACAGACTTATTTTAATTTTTTTTCTAATGCACTTTATTTCACATTTATCACTTTTCACTTATGTTTTTAATATTTCGCTGTCCTTAATAAATGATTCAATAAACATCATGTTTTAGCCAATTCTCTGTTTCTTGGGTCACTTTATTAATGTACCTATAACATTAATCAGAACATTAATATATGCTAACCTAGATTGCCCCTTGTAGGAATACTTTATCTTTCTTTGCTTCCAAGTCTAATACATATTCCTGGGTGCGCCTCCCCCATTACCAATTGATACTTAATATAGTAATGCAGGGGTGAGATAGCTATACCAATTACAGGCCGTTCGGATTGATAGCCTCTATCTATTAACCTGTATCAGCGATATCAGATGGTCGACAGTCATCAGATCGACATACTGCAAAGTCGACATGGGTCTAGGTCGACAGGTCATTAGATCAACATGGTCTAGGTCGACTGGGTTTTTCACTGGATTTTTGGGGTTTTTTTTGAGCCGACATGTGCCGACAGGCGGAATTTCATGCCCTACCATCCACTAGGGCAGGCGTTCCCAACCACGGTCCTCAAGGCACACCAACAGTGCAGGTTTTAGTGATATCCAGGCTTCAGCACAGATGGATTAATCCAAATCACAGGTACTAATTAAGTCACCTGTGCTCAAGCCTGGATATCATTAAAACCTGTACTGTTGGTGTGCCTTGAGGACCGTGGTTGGGAACGCCTGCACTAGGGTGTGGTGGGAGAATAACATAGAGTGCCAAGCGCAGCCAGACATGCGAGGGGATGCGGTGCACTTAATCCTGTGTCCATGTTGACTGTGTCGGCATTCGGGTAAAAAAAAAAGTACAAAACCCCATGTTGAGCTAGACCATTTTGACCTAATGCTTTTTTGGACCAAATGACCTGTTGACCTTGACCCATGTCGACCTTGCAGTATGTTGACCTAATGACTGTCGACAATCTTTAGGTCGACCATATGATCCTTACCTGTTTCAGCAAGGGGTGTGAAGCCAATTTCTCTCCAGGGAATGGAGAAATATCTGTGTTTAGAGCCAGACTAGAATCACGTCTGCCCGCAGACAATAGATCGGGTATCATTTTTTTATTTTTTTTTATGTATGTTTGACAAAGGCCATACACTTCACTGGAGGCGAAGATCCGCAGACGAAGGCCAGAGCATACAGCTAATTGCTGCCGATCCTACTATTAAAAAAGAAAAAGGAATGTATTGTATACACAGAACATCGAACATGCCTTCCAACTTTTACCAATAGATCAGTGGGACCTGCATGCAGCTGGCCCTGGAAAGGGGCGGGGCTATGTGCAACGGGGGCGGGACCGGGCATCGAGGCCCCGGGTTTTCCATCCTCTTTGCCAGCGTACCCAGCCCCCGTCTCTCCTTGCTGCGCACGGCACCTATCCAGCAATCACCGGCTGCTCCACAAAGCAGAGCAGCCATGATCACCTCCCCTCAAGGGACATCAGGGCAGGCTCCAAATAGCGGGACCATACCACTGTAATCAGGACAGTTGGGAGGAATGCTATAAATACATTATCATGTAGCGCCTATTATTCCTGTTGTCCGACTCTACCTGTATGACTACATGTGAAGGAAAACACAGAGGCTGCTTCGTTTGGGAATTTATGATATTTTAGTTTTCGGAACTTGTCTCCTGTCCTACATAACAGTTTATAGACGCTGTGACCAGGGGTGAGGGTCATTAAGTCGACAGTAATTAGATCTTTTGGTCGGCAGTGAAAAGGTCTACATATGAAAAACATCGACCTGGTTTAAATTGATGCTGAAAACGGTCGACACAATCCAAAAGGCTGCATGAAAAAGGTCAACACAGGAATAGGTCGACATGAGTTATTAAAGAAAATTGTGTATGTGGAAATCTGCTGACACGGGCACTGTATAAGTGTACAGCGACACGGACACACAGCTCCAATTTCTATTCACTTTTTTCTTAATGCACTTTTTTAATTTTAACCTATTTTGCTGTTTTGTGCCAATGAATAAACTGTATATTTAGAACAATTGGTCTGTACACAGACTCCGTCCTGCCCCCACTTAAAGTTATTCCTCCTGGTTATATATGGTGGCTAATTATTAATATTATGTAGTTTGAGCAGAAAATATTGTGGTATCAGTGGATGAGTCAAAAACTCAGGCTGCTCCCGGATCCGAAGGCGCTACACCCCACGCCCCTGAAACAGCAGACACTGGAGGAGGATTCGAACCCGTGGTGGCTCAGCCTGAGTGGCTGTCCCAGACGCTGAACTAACGGTACACGCCACTGTACCAGCTACTCATACACGGACTGTTCGTGTATCTCGTAGCTACAATGCAGTGACGTCATTCACGCTGTGCCGCACCATCGCCACCTATTGGCAGCTGCTGGAACTACACCTGGCACATAATGCATCGTCATCACTGCTGCTCCCCCTACATGAGCACTCTGCCGGCTGTTCTGATGGAGGCAGTCACTGACTGGGACGCCATGCCCCTGCGTAGAAGAAGCGGCTGGTAAGTGCACATGTGCAGAACACCCCCTGAGCATTGAGCAACCTGTGGGTGAGGACTGGAGCTCAGTCTGTATGTTGGTCATGTATGTGACTCCCACAGGGCTGCTGCATGGTGCTCCTGGGGATATCTATGTGTATGGGCATACCAGTGTATCCTCAGCAGCGCTACTCTATGGCTCAGGTTGTAATATCTCAGCCCCAGTGCTGTCTGCATTATTATACACTGTATATTATCTATCTGCTTTCCCAAAGTGTGACACAGGTGTATATAGACCAGATTATAATCTATGGGAAGCCTCTGTGTGTATACCATATGTTCTCTCTCTGCTGCAGTAGCTATGCGCGCTTTGCTATGTTCTATGATAATAAACACATGTGAGTGTAATGGTAAATATGTGCCCGGCATGCCAATGTGGTGAGATACAGGTGAGCCAAACCGTACAGGCTAGCAAACTGCACATAGCCATTAGTGCAGATGTAGGATAACTGGGCATACTGTATATAGGCTGGGATCACTGCTGCGTTCAGGTGACACCAAGTACATGTCACCCGCCGGGATTGCTTGCTGGATGGTTATACAGGGATTATTGTCAAATTAGTTATACTGTAGTCTAAAGTGTATACTGTATTATCTACCATCCTAATGGGGCATACACACAGGGGGCGGGATGTACTAAAGGGAAAATGTGATAAAACGGGGGTTTTACCGCATTTTCCTATGTACCATTATCCGTCCGCCCCATCTCCGCCTGGCAGGGTATCTCCACCTCTGGGTGGCGATACCCTATAGATGCCTATGGGCTTCTATCGCCGCCCGCCGTCCTTGCGACCCATCCTCCATCGATCTACTCCTCCCTCAGCAGGTGTCACAGCCGGGAGGACATCCGGCTGTAGGGAGGAGGAGGAGAGGCAGGGGGACACTGACAGCCGCCAGGATGTGGCGGAGACCCCCGCACACCACATTACAGGTATCGCGGGGGTCTCCGTCACCGCAACCCGATGCTAGCCGCATATGTTAGTATATATGCGGTAGCATCGCGGCGGCTGGCGATTTACATTAATACATCCCGCCCAGGGGAATATGAGGCTTATTTCTAAGTGATCTGACTAGATCGCTTAGAAATGAAAAAAGGATCACTCCACGTGTATACCCTCTGGTGATGACGATTGCGCGGTCCCGCGCGTCGCTGTTGCCTGACTAGATTTACACTGCATCCAGTTATAAATCTAGTCATCGCCAGTGTTCTCACACCAGAGAACACTGGCGATGACAGATTGTTCAGCACACAATGCTGAGCCATCTGTGCTTAACTGCAAACTTAGCACAGAGGCTCACTTGCACTGTGTGTGCACAGCTTTAGGGATGGACGTCTTTGCAATTGATGACAATAGTGCATACACACTATTGTGCAATGGATGACCATCAATGTTTTTACCTATTGATGGTGATCCATTTTCTTTGACTGATTGGATTGTGGGCCAATCAAAACATGTAGGCGGTGCTTCATGAGTGTTGGGGCAGAGCTATGCTGGTGGTAAGGGTTGCTGGTCTTACTGTACTGCATATTAAAATAATAATAATAAAAAATATATATATAATTTATGTAAGGTGCTAAACAACATATAATGGTGATTCAATTGTTTTGTGCACCCGTAGCTCTTGCCTAATGTAGTGGGAGCTAATGAATTGTTCGCAGCCCTTGCCCTGGTCTTGTTGGCTGCATTTTTGCGCCCTAAATAAACTAGATGCAGCTTATTGCCCTACTGTGCGCGAAGGGTGCGAGGAGAAATCCAGGTGACGTGCAGCCTGGGAGTCGGGTCACCAAACAATTGACTTTGATTTTAAAGCTCGTTTGTCACTAAGCGCCCTTTAGCTGTTTTGAAACTACACATCCCAGCATGCCTTGCCATAGTTTTAGTATTCCCTAATAGCAGAACTGTGGCAAGGCATGATGGGACTTGCAGTTTCACAACAGCTGGCGGGCCATAGTTTGGACATGATTGGTGTATTGGGTTCGTTAGCTGTTCACTAGCCTTTTGCACAAACCACTTTGGCACATATGGAGATGTAATCTCTTTATTAGTCTTTTTATTAGTCTTGCACTCTACTATTACATATAATGCATGCCTTGACACCGTTTCACCGTTCGTGGCACCCAAAATGTCGTTAAAATATTTGTTCCAACCAGATTGTTGCTCGGAAAATGTCCAAACTTTTTTTATTTCTTTACATTTTTGAAATACACAAAAAAGGGATTTTTGTAAGAACTTACCGTTCGAATCCCTTTCTCTGATATGGTCCTGGTGACACAGCTCAACACTGGGATGTAGGAGGGTCCGAAGGAGCCAGGCACCTATCCTAAATCTTTTAGAGGGTAGGCTCCTCCCCTACTGCATCCCGGACTCTTCAGTTCAATCTTTCAAAGCCACTGGAATACATTAACTCAGTACAAACGCCTGCACATATTATATGCACATTTTTTAACAATAACTGTTACTTTAACCAATTAAACATGAACATCATGAACACTGGCATACTTACTGAGCCTAAGGGAGGGATCGCTGTGTCACCAGGACCATATCAGAGAAAGGGATTCGAACGGTAAGTTCTTACAAAAATCCCTTTTTCTCTTTCAATGGTCCTGGTGACACAGCTCAACACTGGGACGTTCCAGAGCCGGTCCTTTGTGTGGGTACGCTCAGGTCTGCAGCTCTCATCACTGCTCGCCCGAATGATGCGTCCTCCGACGCGAACTCATGGAACCTATAGAATTTGGCAAAAGTATGAACAGATGACCAAGTGGCAGCCCTGCAAACCTGCTCAGCTGTTGCCCCATGTCGAACCGCCCAAGAGGTGGCAACTGACCTGGTGGTATGCGCATTTATCCTTGCCGGAACAGGCCTTCCAACTTTAGTGTATGCAAAAGCTATCACAGAGCGCAACCACCTAGCAATGGTCTGCTTAGATGCCGGCCAACCAATCTTGTGTATGTCATACAACACTAACAAGGTGTCAGTCTTTCTGACACTCTTAACTCTGTCCACATAAATGCGTAATGCACGCACAACATCCAAATTCCTCAATTTGTCCCTTTTTCTAGAACCCTCTGGGGGTTGAAACACAGGTAGAACTATCTCCTGGTTTAGATGGAAAGCAGAGACTACTTTTGGTAAAAACTGAGGTACCGTCCGAAGAACTGCCCTATCCTCATGAAATATCAAGAAAGGAGACTTGCATGACAATGCTCCTAACTCTGACACCCTCTTCGCTGATGCCACTGCCAACAAGAATACCAGCTTCCATGTGAGAAACTTAAGGTCCGCCGACCTTAATGGTTCAAAAGGTGCCTTCTGAGGCGAGAGAGAGAGAGAGAGAGGGTGAGGCGAGAGAGAGAGGCTTAGCCGGCAGGAAGAGCTGACAGCCACTGCTAGCAGAGAGCAGCTTAGCGTTGTGGCGGGGGGGGGGGGGATTTGTCACTTTAAAGAGCTGCCATGCCGCTCACTTCTCAGGACTTCAGCAGTGGTAACAGCATGGGGGACGGTGGCGGGCTACATCTGTAACAACAGACACACAGCTTTCAGCAGAGAGCTCATCAGCGTTTCAGTGCATGCAGGGGGGGCGGATGAGAAAGTTTGCAACGGGGTGTCAGCGCACCAGGGGGGCAGCGGAAGGGCGCAAAGTCCCAGACACAAAAAGGGCAGGAACACTAATTTCTGTGTCCTACGGATGACAGAAGGAGGGTGATATGGTCAGATGTATCTGCCTTCACCGTGGTTCGCAACAAGAAGATTTTGACCCAACTTGAATAACTCTGCAGCTCTTAAGGCCCCCATCTGCTAGGGTGGGGAATCGCCTGTGGTACCCCGCCAACTCACCCGGCAGCTGCTACGTTCAGTTCACAAATATTTCTACCCATGCATGTTGCCCCTTCTTTATATAAACACCTCTTTCTACACTTTTATGAAAACTCTTCACTACTGTATAACCGCCGCTCACCGTTACCAATTCTAAACAGTCTCTTGTTACAGTACATCTTCAGTTGTGACACCTGTCAGTATCACACTGACCCCAGGGGTTCTACCCTGATACTAGTAAATCCCCTAAACTCCAATACTGCTCTAAAACAAACAGTCATATTTATTGTGGGTTTTATTACTGTTTTAATTCAGCTCATCCTGGAAAAGGATTTGTGGCATTGAGAAAACCTCTGCGAGTATTTATAACAGTGTCTTGAGAATAAAACATTAATCTGGTCATGTAATTATAAATATGGTCAAAATAATAGGCAAAATCAGTGCTGGTGGCTGCCAATCGTAAAATATGTGATAACAGAAGTGAATCACTTGCCTCACCACATAATTACTTTTAAGTACGATATAAACAATCAACTAAATATATATTTTTTTTGGCATTTTTCAATAAAGAAACTTTTAGCCTAGTGCTGCTGTGAAAAAAATTCTGATACTCTCTCTAGGTCTGTGGGTCCCAACCTCGGTCCTCAGGACCCCCCAACAGTCTGCGTTTTCCAGGTCACCCGGCAGGTGCACTCATTATTCACTGACACATTTTAAAAGATCACAGGTGGAGCAAAGTATTTCACCTGTGATCCTGCATGGAGGCCTGGAAAATGTACACTGTTGGGGAGTCCTGATGACCGAGGTTGAGAACCACTGCTCTTGGGTGTTGGGATTTAAAAAAAGTTTGGGAACCACTGTCCTACGCCATACTAGAAAGATGTACCGAAAAAGTTACTTGCAGCCAATCAAGCAGGTCTGAATCACCCTCTACATTTAGTTTTCTGTACTGTTGCTGGAAGTCTGCATACTTTTATTCAGGCAATGTATGGTTCTATCTATATGATGCTTTGAAATAAAAATCATTCTTTCAAAAAAAAAAAAACCTTTCAAAAATTCTATAGACTTAATGTTCTATAGAAATATCTCACAATAAGCATTTAGGCATAGACACGCCCATAGGTTTATTTATTTATTAACAGTTTCTTATATAGCGCACACATATTTCACAGCGCTTTACAGAGAATACTTGAACATTCACATCAGTCCCTGCCCCAGTGGAGCTTACAATCTAATCCCTACCACACACACACACACATTCCAGGGTTAATTTTGTTGGAAGCCAATTAACCTACCAGTATATTTTTGGATTGTGGGAGGAAACTGGAGTACCAGGAGGAAACCCACGCAAGTATGGGGAGAATATACAAACTCCACACAGTTAGAGCCATGGTGGGAATTGAACCCATTACCTCAGTGCTGTGAGGCAGTAATGCTAACCATTACACCATCCGTACTGCTCCATGTGGAGTTAGACACGCCCTTTGGGCACTGTGTGACACGCCCCTTACAAAGGCGCTTGGCGCATCCTACTGTAATTTTCCTGACTGTAGTTTTCAATTGGAGGGAAGTATGTTGTAACCACAAAGAAAAGTGATCTACATCATCTACATCAGATTCATAGACTAGTTAATAGTACCCCTTTTATACCAAAAACGCCAGGTCGCATCCGGGTTTTTGATCCCTGCTTCAAGCCGGGTGTGACCCTGCGTTTGCACCCTTTTACACCACTGTCGCATCCCCCCTGCCGCTTGGAGATTATGTCATCTCCGATCGCCGCCGCCAGGACCCGGAATGCTGCGCTGGGGGCAAGCCCAGCACTAAGGTAATCTGCTGGGCTGCCCCCAGCCCCCGTCCACCCCTTGTCCGGGAGGTGAATGGATGCCGCTCACAGGCATCCATTCACCTCCTCTGCTACTGCTGTCTGCAGGGTATAGCAGACAGCAGTGCAGGCTGCCTGTGACCCCCCCCCCCCCGTCCAACCTGCGGACACTGCACCGCGCCCCCCCGGGGTGGCCCTTTTGGACCGCACCCGACTCGGCTGAAATGATGCGGAGGGGTTACAATGCCTTTTGTTATATTTATTGTGGCACAAACACTCTGGGAAACTGTATATAGGAAAGTAGTGTATGGCGGCGGATGCTGGGAGTAGTAGTATAAGAACTGATAGTGTTAGCAATATGGTCGTATCGTTCATTAGACCCCACCTACTGTATGTGACTGCCAAAACTGGCTTACGCTCTAGAGCAGGCATGTACAACCTGCGGCCTTCTAGCTCCTGTGAAACTACACATCCCAGCATGTCGCTGAAACAGACACGGCCATTTTCATTGGCAATTGGAATCATTATATAAGGCTTGCTAATGTAATTTAGCAGAGAATTTCACCAACCAATTTTTTTTTTATTTTTTTTTTTGACAGCTGTATCCACCCAGAAAGCTACCAGCTCTCCTTAAACAGAACATTATTCCTGGTTAAAGTACCAACATCGGAGTGTACAAATTGGTTGTTTTTATTCTTGTGCCCTGCCAATTGCAGGGAGAAGGTAATAAACAATGGTAGCCTGGGTGATGCTCACACAAAAAGAACGATTTTGCTTAAACCATCCTGATTCTTAAAATGTCTGTAATTTTTTTAAATAGTCCAGACACCCAGTCGTTTGGCTATGTGCTTTGTACCAAACAGTACTCACACAGGTACCAGCTCTGTATGTGTACCCAGTACAGATACAAGCCTTGTACTTTGGTGTACCCAACTTGGCCTCCGAGTGAGGCAGAGACCTGTGTCACATGTAACCTCAGCATAGCATGTGACACAACACAGTAACAGCACAACAAGAGCTGTAGGCTTTCCTCTGTATGTGTACACTGTAGCCTGTCCTCAGAGTAAGGCAGTGACCTATGTGTCACTTGTAATCTCAGCATAACATGTGGTACAACACTAACAGCAGAGCAAGAGCTGTGGACACTAACAGCACAGCAAGAGCTGTGGCTGCTGCTGCCCTTGGTATGTGTACACTGTATCTGTAGTACACTGTAGCCTGGCCTCAGAGGAAGGCAGTGGCCTCTGTGTCACCTGTAATGGCAGCCGAGCATGTGTACTGACAGCCCAGCAAGAGATGTGGCTGCTGCTGCTGCCCTCAGTATGTGTACACTGTATCTGTACACTGTAGCCTGGCCTCAGAGTAAGGCAGTGACCTCTGTGTCACCTGTAATGGCAGCATAGCATGTGTACTGACAGCACTGCAAGAGTCTGTGCACTAGGGATGGGTAATCATATGATGTTTCATCGGTAACATCGGATTTATGGTTCCAATGTTCGATGTTCAACCCTGCAATGTTGAGGATCCAATGTTTCATCAACATCGCTAGATTTCTCCCCCGATGTTTTTCTCAATCTTCCAATGTTTTTTCTTTTGTGTGTCAATGTGTGCTGCTTTCAATACTTTGCAGCCAGCTCACTCTCTCCTTGATTTATATTCATTAAAAACTTAAGAGACTGATAAAAAAAAAAAAACATTAACAAAACTGACAGTATCACTGCTGGCTGGGCTTTCATATGTGTGTGTGGCTGTGTGCTGCTGCTGTGGGTGGTAGCTGACAGTGAAAGACAGTCTGGCCAGCCATTCAGCAGCACACAGGACTGCCACAATGCAACTGGTGCTGTTAGTGAGTCACTGTCGCTGTCTGCTGTGGTGTTTCTAGCACAGGCATATCAGTGCTGATATACAGACCACACTGTGCTAGAAGCACTACAGCAGACAGTGACACTCCAGGCAGGGAAGAGGAACTGCATGGGTTTTCAAAGATAGTGGGTGATAGAATGAACAGTATAATACGATAGTCACTAGTAGTGACATTGTGGTGAACTCCCTTCATATTTATTTATTTATTAATAGTTTCTTATATAGCGCAGAATATTCACTTGCGCTTTACAATAGGAGACAGTGATACAACAAACTGGGTATTTACTGTCAGTCAAAGGTATGAGGGCCTTGCTCGCAAGCTTACAATCTATCAATTGATTTATTATTATGCAGAAAGCATATCACAGCACCTTACAAAGGGCCTGATTCAGTTGTGGATGCAGACATTTGCACAGTTTATTTCTTTGACATGCAATGTCAGTCACACTGCACATGTGCAGTGATTTATTAGTAACAGCGGATGCAGATACAGAGTGACAGGTACAGTAGTTTCTATTTGAGAGAGGGGATGGGGGCTGGTTTGTCAAATGCAGACGTGTTTCAAACCTTAATTTGCAGTTGCACTGGCTCCAGCGTCTTTGTTCTGATGGTTATTCTAAGCAACAATGTAGTATGTTATATGTTGCACTGTGTGTACAGTTTTTTTTGCTATTTTCTATGATCAACATAAGTTATTAGCCTGCTGCTACAGTTAAAAATCTAGGTAAAAATAGCAGATTGTGAGTTGTTGCAATAAAGTTTTAATAGTTAATACTTCATGTTTTTTTCCTTCCGTAACAAATTTGATTTACCACAAAACATGAATCATATATCCATTGTGTGTGTGTATAAACTGTAAGCCTCCAACAAGATAAACTTAATAGAGGGATTATTTATCATTTCAGAAGCTTATTAGTGTATTATATGCTTTGGTAACCAGTTTATTTTAAAAAATATTGAAACATCGGTTAACATCGGTTAACATCGGGTTCACAGTACCAATGTTTAAGTCTAAATGATGTTTTGCAACCAATGTTGAAAAACATCATTTGACCGATGTTTTCTTTCAATGTCCCATCCCTACTGTGCACTGTATCTTACAATGTAACAAAACTGCAAGAGCTGAAGCTGCCCTTGTCCTCTGTATGACCCTGCTGTCTGCAAACTCTTCCCCCAAATCTGCATGTCCACTCTGACTCTGTAATAATGCTAGGGACACCATCTCTTTATGTAAGAAATGAGGGGTACAAGGCAAAGAGACACTTGTAAGGCTTGCAAGCAGAGGCTACATAAAAATCTCCCCTTGTGGCCTCTGAGGACAAAGGGGACATCACCTCAGTGATCTGAGGAGGCCAGACAGGGCTATCCCTATGGGATGATAACCCAGGGTTAGATGCTGTCTATCACAGTGTTCTCAGATAACAGTGTAAACTGAGTTGTACCTTTCATGCAGGTTACTCTCTGCAGAGCTCTGGAGATTTCACCTGCCAATATACAGTATATACGTATACACTACACACACACAGAGAGAGAGAGAGAGAGAGAGTAGGTATAGGTAACCAGAGATAGAATCACTGGACAGGAGAGACAGTATAAGGAGATGAGCTGCCACAGGCCATAAACACCATGGTATATAACACAGGGGTGCTATGACCTAATTTACATACAGCCCAATACTGTCCTACCATGCTCTAAACCCCACTGTCTGATATCCCAGAACTTGGGGGAGCAGCTGCAGCCATAGATGCAGTTACTGGGAGACTAGGACATGCTGGAGCACAGGACTCCCTAGCAGCAGCAGTCAGGAGCCTCCAGCAGCATGCATGGGGGCCAAGCATATTAAAATGGCCGCCCAAGCTGCGTTTTAGCTGGGGAAGCACCTGGTCACTGGGAGCAAACCCCGCTGTACGCTCCCCACCCGGTTAGCTCCGAGTAGGGATCGTGACGCAAGCTGCATCACTCTGGGACAGAGGTCTCAGGAGCCGGGGACCCTGGCGCAAACCGCAAGCAGTGGCGATGGGGTCCCCCCGGCAGCTTCTATGGCGCGCTTTTCAGGAAAAAGACGCGCTGTTTACACCGCCCATTGCCCGGACTCCCCTGCTAGCGGGGAGCCGGGATATACATACCCTGCCTGCTGGCCGGCGGCGGTGAGGCTGTGCGGACTGAGGCGCGGCCGCATGCAGCGGCGTCCAGTCACTCTGGGACGGCGGTCCCAGGAGCCGGGGACCCCCGCGCAGACCGCGAGCAGTGGCGCTGGGGTCCCCCCGGCAGCTCCCGCGACGCAGACAGGCAGTCGGCAGAAGCTGCCTGTCTGTCCTCAATGTTAAAAGGTGTAAAAACAAACATAAATGAAATAAAAATTTCTATTTGCCCTAAGAGGACAAAACTGTTGCACCCAGCTCCCCGGGCACATTCTAAGACTGCCTGGGATGGGGAAGTAGAGGGGAGGAGTCAGCCACACTTGTAAATTTCTTAAAGTGCCCATGCTCCTAGTGGTCGCCCTCTATTCCCCACTGTAACTCCAGTGCCACCTAGTGGATGAAGGAGAAAACTCTTCACTACTGTATAACCGCAGCTCACCGTTACCAATTCTAAACAGTCTCTTGTTACAGTACATCTTCAGTTGTGACACCTGTCAGTATCACACTGACCCCAGGGGTTAATAAACTGCTTTCTGTTCTACCCTGATACTAGTAAATCCCCTAAACTCCAATACTGCTCTAAAACAAACAGTCATATTTATTGTGGGTTTTATTACTGTTTTAATTCAGCTCATCCTGGAAAAGGATTTGTGGCATTGAGAAAACCTCTGCGAGTATTTATAACAGTGTCTTGAGAATAAAACATTAATCTGGTCATGTAATTATAAATATGGTCAAAATAATAGGCAAAATCAGTGCTGGTGGCTGCCAATCGTAAAATATGTGATAACAGAAGTGAATCACTTGCCTCACCACATAATTACTTTTAAGTACGATATAAACAATCAACTAAATATATATTTTTTTGGCATTTTTCAATAAAGAAACTTTTAGCCTAGTGCTGCTGTGAAAAAAATTCGGATACTCTCTCTAGGTCTGTGGGTCCCAACCTCGGTCCTCAGGACCCCCCAACAGTCTGCGTTTTCCAGGTCACCCGGCAGGTGCACTCATTATTCACTGACACATTTTAAAAGATCACAGGTGGAGCAAAGTATTTCACCTGTGATCCTGCATGGAGGCCTGGAAAATGTACACTGTTGGGGAGTCCTGATGACCGAGGTTGAGAACCACTGCTCTTGGGTGTTGGGATTTAAAAAAAGTTTGGGAACCACTGTCCTACGCCATACTAGAAAGATGTACCGAAAAAGTTACTTGCAGCCAATCAAGCAGGTCTGAATCACCCTCTACATTTAGTTTTCTGTACTGTTGCTGGAAGTCTGCATACTTTTATTCAGGCAATGTATGGTTCTATCTATATGATGCTTTGAAATAAAAATCATTCTTTCAAAAAAAAAAACCTTTCAAAAATTCTATAGACTTAATGTTCTATAGAAATATCTCACAAGAAGCATTTAGGCATAGACACGCCCATAGGTTTATTTATTTATTAACAGTTTCTTATATAGCGCACACATATTTCACAGCGCTTTACAGAGAATACTTGAACATTCACATCAGTCCCTGCCCCAGTGGAGCTTACAATCTAATCCCTACCACACACACACACATTCCAGGGTTAATTTTGTTGGAAGCCAATTAACCTACCAGTATATTTTTGGATTGTGGGAGGAAACTGGAGTACCAGGAGGAAACCCACGCAAGTATGGGGAGAATATACAAACTCCACACAGTTAGAGCCATGGTGGGAATCGAACCCATTACCTCAGTGCTGTGAGGCAGTAATGCTAACCATTACACCATCCGTACTGCTCCATGTGGAGTTAGACATGCCCTTTGGGCACTGTGTGACACGCCCCTTACAAAGGCGCTTGGCGCATCCTACTGTAATTTTCCTGACTGTAGTTTTCAATTGGAGGGAAGTATGTTGTAACCACAAAGAAAAGTGATCTACATCAGATTCATAGACTTGTTAATAGTACCCCTTTTATACCAAAAACGCCAGGTCGCATCTGGGTTTTTGATCCCTGCTTCAATCCGGGTGTGACCCTGCGTTTGCACCCTTTTACACCACTGTCGCATCCCCCCTGCCGCTTGGAGATTATGTCATCACCGATCGCCGCCGCCAGGACCCGGAATGCTGCGCTGGGGGCAAGCCCAGCACTAAGGTAATCTGCTGGGCTGCCCCCAGCCCCCGTCCACCCCTTGTCCGGGAGGTGAATGGATGCCGCTCACAGGCATCCATTCACCTCCTCTGCTACTGCTGTCTGCAGGGTATAGCAGACAGCAGTGCAGGCTGCCTGTGACCCCCCCCCCCAACCTGCGGACACTGCACCGCGCCCCCCCCGGGGTGGCCCTTTGGGACCGCACCCGACTCGGCTGAAATGATGCGGAGGGGTTACAATGCCTTTTGTTATATTTATTGTGGCACAAACACTCTGGGAAACTGTATATAGGAAAGTAGTGTATGGCGGCGGATGCTGGGAGTAGTAGTATAAGAACTGATAGTGTTAGCAATATGGTCGTATCGTTCATTAGACCCCACCTACTGTATGTGACTGCCAAAACTGGCTTATGCTCTAGAGCAGGCATGTACAACCTGCGGCCTTCTAGCTCCTGTGAAACTACACATCCCAGCATGCCTTGCCATAGTTTTAGCACTCGCTAATAGCAAAACTATGGCAAGGCATGATGGGACTTGTAGTTTCGCAACAGCCGGAGGGCCGCAGGTTGGACATGACTGTCCTAGAACAGAGGTTCCCAACCCTGGTCCTCAAGTACCCCCAACAGTGCACATTTTCCAGGTCTCCACACAGAATCACAAGTGATATAATTAGCTCCACCTGTGGATCTTTTAAAATGTGTCTGAATAATGAGTGCACCTGCTGGGTGACCTGGAAAACGTGCACTGTTGGGGGTACTTGAGGACCACGGTTGGGAACCACTGCCCTAGAATGTCATGTGCATGATCTAGGGATCCATCGTCTTGGACAGAGATAAAAGAAGAAGATTAAGAAGCATTTAGAGCAGTTTCTGTTGTTTTACAGCTGCGCTAGCATAATGCCGGGAGATGATTGCTTGGTTCTTTGTCAATATCCTCTCTGGGAGAAGCAACCGCAGGCCGCTTTCAGGGGGTGTGGCAGAACAGACTCAACATTAGACCCCGCCCCCAGCCAACTTATACTGTAATTTGGCTTCTAATTGTGGTTTTACCTAACATTTACTGACTACCGGTACTCTGACAAGGGAGCGAGCGCAAAGAAGCCCCGTGCAGGTTCGGTGGCTCATCGGGCATTTAGCAGTCGGGATTCCAATGTCGGTATAGTGACTGTCGGGGGGCATCCGGCTCTTGTTATCATCTTTGTGCTTAATTCAATCTTATCCTCATGTATGTAACCCGAGAATGGGAGGTTTATCAGCTGCATCATTATTTCTCTTTCCTCCACTAGGTGACACTGGAGAGTTACAGTGGGGAATAGAAGGGCGACCACAGGGAGCTTGGGCACTTTAGAATAAATTAACAGTGACTAACTCCTCCCCTTCTACTTCCTCTCCTAGGCAGTCTTAGCATGTGCCCTGCGGGAGCTGGGCGCATTGTTAGCTCACTCTTGGGCTTTTCTAATTTTTTCTTTATTTTTCTGGATTTTTAAGATCTACACAGGCAGATAGTCCCTGTCCCTATCTGCCTGCGACGAGGGCGCTGTTGAGGGACCGGTTGCAGCTGCTTGCAGCTTGCCTCCGGAACCTGGCTGACAGAACCACCGTTCCGGGGTCCCCGGCGCCGCTGCATGCAGCGCGCCTCGCGGACCGCAAGCCTCGGCGCGTACAGCAGCTACAGGGGTAAGTATGCCCCCGGGTCCCTGTTAGCAGGGAACCAGGTGGGATTGCTCTAAAAGCGCATCTCAGTACTTTGAGAGTACAGCGCGGCTCAGTTCTGTGAGAGTACAGCGCGGTAAAACAGGCAGGTAGCACCCTGCCCTACCTGCCTGCAAGGGGACCACAGTAACAGAGAATCCGGTCGCCGCTGCATGCAGCGTGCCTCGCGGACTTCCTTCAGCCACAAGCATGGCAGGGATACGTATACCCTGGCTCCCCACTAGCGGGGTAGCCAGGTAGATGCATTGGCGGTTTATCCAGCTGCAACTATAGCATAATAATAGAGTACAGTATTTTATTTTCTTTGCATACTCTATTATTATGCTATAGTTGCAGCTGGATACCAGCATTAAGATCTCCAAGGGATCCATTTGCACACTTTTGTACAGTTTGTCAGTAAGACCGCTATCCGGAGTGAAAACTTACATTCACTATCCATTTACCTAAGGGTATGTACATTCTCAGTATTGAAAAAGTAACTACTTAATTGTGTATATACTAAATTAGTAATATGGCCTTTCTCCACCACCTAGAAAGTTACCCCTGAGGAAGTCATTTTTTTTGACGAAACGCCTTGGGAGTTTTTTCCTGATTATATCGATTCGACCAACTGACTGCATACAAGCAAAAATGTTTTTACTTTGTTTTTAAATTAATTGTATTAAATACTGTTGTACAGTGACCAATCGATATATTTTCTTGATCCTTCTGGTGGTGGATCTCCATAAAATAGTGGCGCGTCTTCTATCTTTTTTCTTCTATTCCCCACTTCCCCTGCTAACAGGGGGGACTGACAGAGTGCTGCCCAATCTACTTTATCTAGCGCATTGAAAGGGTACCCCACTCTTTGTTCTATATATATATATATATATATATATATATATATATATATATATATCCGGAAGGGCCGTCACTCTGGACTGAAGTGAGCTGAGATGTGTAGCTTGCCCCGGTGCCAGCTTTCAGAGGGCAGCCACAATGAACTGCCCACAGAATACTATGACGAAATGAATGGGCACTCGAGGACTCACAAATGCTGGTGAAATCAAAAGGCCGTGTTTATTCCATAAGTGGTCTTACAGGCGTCAACGTTTCGGGGGCCGGACCCCCGTCGTCAGGACAAAATGCAGACAGGGTGAAGTACAGAATAAAGTGCAAGTGCATGGGTATTTATAAGACATGTTAACAAATAGGCGCTAACTTACCCCCTCCCTGTAGCCGTCCCCCACGAGCATCCACAGGCCGGTTTCCGGAGTACTGCGCACAGCAGTGACGTCACCACGTTCGGCGGCGTCCAGCTGACCGCGCGTCATCACGGTCGTCATCCCGCGGTGACGTGGGCGGGCTGGGAAAGAGATTGCAGCTCACATTAGCATGAATACAAGTATCATGCTACAGAAGTCATAAAGCAACAAAGGCATCCATACATACACAAAACTTCAGAGGATGCAAGTGAATAAAAAATGCAAAAAAACAAGTGGACATGACCATATTATGACTACATAGTGACATCTAGTGGCTAAAAATGAGAAGACATATATAATAAAAAACCTAACATTTAAAAAGGATATACGTATAAAAAGATAACTGCGTGCGGCCCCGAATTGGAGCCGTACTGGGCAAAAGTCAAAGTGCATATGCTGGGTGAGGTGCAAACCCTATGGCGTGAGTGGTATAAATGCAGGGAGAAATACTGAGTCCCTGCTGGGTATCTATAATAAGCAAAAACAGCCCTGTGTGGGGTGATGCAGCCAGCATCACTGTATGCGCATAGCACCAGAAGCCAGAAATTGCAACAACAGAATGCCAGCATCTTGTATATTATATGTTATCCTGGTGTGTCACCTGGACACCGATAAGGCTGGGGGACTGGTGTCACACAGTGGGATGACAAGTACCTTTAACAAGGGGGAGAGAAAAGGAAGAAGGAAGACATGATTGTGTGTTAGTGGACCAAAATGGTTACAAAAAATTATGTAGGCCAAGTGTGTCATTAAGGCCTTTAGGGTGTAGTGTGTCCATTTTGTAAATCCACTTGGACTCAAGCTGCAGAAGCTGTTTGGAACGGTTGCCACCCCGTATGTGTACCGGCACGTGGTCTATGATCTTATATTTGATCATTGCCATGTTATGTTTGGCCTTGGCGAAATGCCTGGTCACTGGTTGCTCCCCTGAGCCAGAATGAAGGGCTGCCCGTATGGCACAATCGGTCTTGCCGATGTAATGTATTCCACATGGACAATAAATGATGTAGATAACAAATTTAGTCGTGCACGTGAGGGGCCATCTGATTTAAAAAAAATTTACCCGTATAGAGATGTGCAACTTCGGTGCAAGCTGTCACGAAGCTGCATGTTGTGCAGCCTAGGCACCGGTAACAGCCCATTCTGGTGGGTCTGATTTGTCTAGAAGGGGTGTCAAAATTTGTAATCTCGGTCTTGACCAATAGGTCCTTCAAGTTTGGGCCGCGCTTGTAGCTCGGCATCAGCTTGGTGTCTTTGAACACCGGTAGCTCGGGATCCGAACGCACAATTTCCCACCAGTTTTTTACTCTGCTGGTGGTTTCTCGGCTGGCAGAGCTAAAGTCATTAACCCATGGAATACATGGCTTTATGACTTTAGGTGTTGCACCTGTGATAAGAGTGATGCGCTCACACGCCAGAGCCCTGGCCTTGGCTTTAAGTAGGCCCTGTCTGGGGTAGCCTCTGTCCTCGAACTTCTGCTGCATGATGTCCAGTTGGTGATGGGTTTCAGAGTCGGTATCAGTGATCCTGCATACTCTCAAAAACTGAGTATGGGAGACTCTCCACCGTGTTGCGTGGGTGCGAGCTGTTGTGTCTAAGTATAGTATTGCGATCTGTCGGTTTGACATACAAAGAAGTGTGTGTAAATCCCAAAAATACAAATGTGTAAAAAATAGGCGTATTTCTGCCTACGAATCCATTTTGGTACATTTCCCCCGATGTATACATAGTATATATATACACGCTATACTGCTGTTCTGTTCTCAAAGACAACATGAAGCATATATATCACTTGTGGAGCCGATATTTATGGTACAACACGCCCCTGTAATTCTCACATTCATAGAGATCCCACAGCACATCTCCCCCATGTGTTAGAGCCTGACATCTCCGATTTACAAACATGATCATTAGCGATCAGTTTGACCATGTTATTATTGTATACAGAGATCCATATGTAACACACCCGTCCGGATCCCTGTGTTAACACCATACAATTGTCACGCTAGATGCGGTGACATCTTCTTCACATCACTTCTTAAACATTGCTCGGGCAGTAGTCCCGTGGCATCTGAAATTTACACTTCAAACTTGCACCATTTTTTAACATTGTTTTACTGTTTTAATGTAGGTTATTTATGTGCCATTTATGTGTTGTTATAGGCAGAAGCCAAACCCGGATCCTGGAGCGGAGGTTGTCATACAGAAGTGGGCGATACGGTGGGGTCACCATAGCAACCCATCTACAACAGAGGGGAGCGTGATGATGCAGTGAGGCTCCACCCACTGACATTCGCCCGCACCGGAAGCCGCACTGGACGCAACCGGGACGCTCCACGTACGGGAATGGTGAGTATGCACATGCTGTATGTATTTAAATGTTTGCTGTGTCACCCGCACGCGTTGTACACCTTGACAAAGGGGTATCCAGTCCCCGAAACGTCGGTCACCTCCAATAAACACATTGTTAAGCCCACGGAGTGCCGCTGCCTGCTTGGATAATTCCTTAGATAGATAGATACCAGAAAGAACCCCCACTGGGGGAATAAACAGCACTCACCAGTCTGTAGTTCAATGGAGGTACAACCAGGAGGTAATCCAAAGTTTATTTTCTGCAAGAGAGATCTTCTGACGTTTCGGTCCCCGCTGGTACCTTTATCAAGGCAGCCACTGTGTCAAATAGTCGCAACTTAAATCTGTGTGGGAAGGGGGATATATAGCCTTTGAGTATAAAGAAATATAAAAATATATGATACAGCCAGTACAGGATATGGCGGGTGAGCCAGTGACACGGACTATAGAGAGGTAGGGCAGGGGGATCAGAGGCGGTCCTGCAGCGATGCATAACCCACAACAGAGAGAGCCGGCACCGGGAAGGGTGATCCCTGGAGAGGACAAGGGCCTGTGCAGTGCTGTGAGCTGCTGACCTGTAAGGAGCGGAGGCTGCGCAGCTGTGAGACCAGGAATGGCGCCAGGAGAGCCAGGCTCCTCCAAGTCCCCTACTGCTGCCACCTGCCAGAGGGAAGGGAACCGCGCTGCCCCCACTAGCTGCCAACCACAGGAGGAGCCCCAAACCCGGAGAGAACAGAATGATGTGTGCTGCCGAGGTGTCCTACATAGTGCCTGCCTGTGGAGGAGCCGAGAGGGTGAAGACTAGAACCTCAAGGAAGAAGGTGCTGAGGGGGTAAATTACCTGGGAGCACACCCAGCCGGAGGATTCTCCTGAAGTTGCTCCGAAGAAGATAGAGGACGCAGCAAGTGGAGACCAAGGTGCGCAGGCACCGCGGAGGACACCCGCTCTCGAGGAACCAGGACTGGAGGACATGCAAAGGACCCCTAGCTGGAGACCTGTAGAAGCCCCCTCAGTGGTGCGGAGCTGCCCCTAGAGATGCCTGCCCGAAAGTAAGTTAAGAACACGATGTAACATCAAGGACAGGAGCTGCTCAGAGGACAGGTGACAGCCCAGCGGAGGAGAGGATAGAGGAGGATCCCCAGCCTGATAGGAGCCGGGGGTGGAAGCAGAGGCCGACCCAGAACAGCACAACAGGCGGAGCAGAGGACGACCCAGCACCTCCTGCTGCAGGAGCCGAGGACACGGGACACAAGGCAGACGTCAGGCTCATGGCAGATGCTGTGCGGCTGTGGTACAGGTATATATGCGCTGTTGTGTGTTTATGCTGGGCGTTATGGGTAATAGAGGAGGTTTCTTTTTTAGGATGTCGGTATGTGGTAGACTCGCTAGTTATAGGATGTGTAGTATGCTAGGGTTTGTGGTTATAGTGGATGTATTTGTGTATGCAGGGCACCATTTGCGGATGTACTAAAAGGATGATCACAAAAAGGGATGATCGGGATGATTGCCTGCAGTTCCTATTCGCACCACTAGATGTCACAATTTTTTTTACTTCAACTGAGAATTTGTATGTTGGACACTGGTTGTGTATCCTGGACAGTCGGTAGAATAGGTAATCAGCGCTCAGTATCATTCTGTGGAGTTTTCGTAGCTTCTTAAAAGAAGCTGTAAGCGCTGCACAGGGAGGCCAGGCAGCATCTCCCCTGTGCACAGTGAGCTGACAGGACGCGCTTCTGTCAGCTCCTGCTGTGCTAGCAGTGTGAGGATTCACTAATGAGAATCCTCACACTGTGCCTACCTAGCTAGTGTAAAAGTTAATAAAATAATAAAAACCCTAACTAACTCTACTCCTTCGGCTGCTCCGGCAGCCCTTTAGAATAGCACCCACTCCAGTGGGCACCTAACACAAACTGAGGAGTCTGGGATGCAGTAGGGGAGGAGCCTACCCTCCAAAAGCTTTAGGATAGGTGCCTGGCTCCTGCGGACCCTCCTACATCCCAATGTGAAGCTGTGTCACCAGGACCATTGAAAGAGAAAAGTATGTGCTGCACATACTTTTTGTACTTGCTTTTCATCGCATTGTATGCACAACGCATGTACAAGGATGAATGCGATGCGTGCTATTTAAGCTCAAAATGCACGCCCGCATCGAGACGTGTATGGGCACCTTAAGTCAGAGAGAACCTGAGAATTCTGACTGGGAAGTGCAATTAACAGGTCAGATGTGGACTACTGCTTTGAAGTTGGATATCTCCATTTCCCCAGGGCCGATTTTAAAAATTCTGGTATCCCTGGAAAAAGGGGATCCTCAGCTATCAGAGTATGGCCCTTATACACCTGGGGCCCCAGAGCAAGTGCCCATTAAGCCCATACGAAAAGACCGCCCTGGTCCCGGTTCGCTGACGTCATCCGGGGGCGATTATGCTGTGTACACACGGGGGCGATAGGGGCTGAAATAGCTGGGAATATGGTTGCTGAGCGACCATATTGCCAGTGATTGGAGTGTGCACCAGCGATAAATCGCCGGGTGCGCGCTCCCGTTTTCACAAAACGGGACACTGGGCAATATGATTGCTGATATGATTGCTAGCAATATATTGCCAGCGATCATATTGCCCCGTGTGTACGCACCTTTATTCCTAACAATTTTACTGCACCCGTCATCTTGAAACGTGCACATGTCCCTTTGTTGATGAATTTACAAGACTGCCTAATTAGAGCAATAATTGATATTTGCGTGGAGATTAATAACAGTATTACAGACACACATGCTATGACCGATAACACACACGTAACAGACTTATTTTAATTTTTTTTCTAATGCACTTTATTTCACATTTATCACTTTTCACTTATGTTTTTAATATTTCGCTGTCCTTAATAAATGATTCAATAAACATCATGTTTTAGCCAATTCTCTGTTTCTTGGGTCACTTTATTAATGTACCTATAACATTAATCAGAACATTAATATATGCTAACCTAGATTGCCCCTTGTAGGAATACTTTATCTTTCTTTGCTTCCAAGTCTAATACATATTCCTGGGTGCGCCTCCCCCATTACCAATTGATACTTAATATAGTAATGCAGGGGTGAGATAGCTATACCAATTACAGGCCGTTCGGATTGATAGCCTCTATCTATTAACCTGTATCAGCGATATCAGATGGTCGACAGTCATCAGGTCGACATACTGCAAAGTCGACATGGGTCTAGGTCGACAGGTCATTAGGTCAACATGGTCTAGGTCGACTGGGTTTTTCACTGGATTTTTGGGTTTTTTTTTGAGCCGACATGTGCCGACAGGCGGAATTTCATGCCCTACCATCCACTAGGGCAGGCGTTCCCAACCACGGTCCTCAAGGAACACCAACAGTGCAGGTTTTAGTGATATCCAGGCTTCAGCACAGATGGATTAATCCAAATCACAGGTACTAATTAAGACACCTGTGCTCAAGCCTGGATATCATTAAAACCTGTACTGTTGGTGTGCCTTGAGGACCGTGGTTGGGAACGCCTGCACTAGGGTGTGGTGGGAGAATAACATAGAGTGCCAAGCACAGCCAGACATGCGAGGGGATGCGGTGCACTTAATCCTGTGTCCATGTTGACTGTGTCGGCATTCGGGTAAAAAAAAAAGTACAAAACCCTATGTTGAGCTAGACCATTTTGACCTAATGCTTTTTTGGACCAAATGACCTGTTGACCTTGACCCATGTCGACCTTGCAGTATGTTGACCTAATGACTGTCGACAATCTTTAGGTCGACCATATGATCCTTACCTGTTTCAGCAAGGGGTGTGAGGCCAATTTCTCTCTTTCTCTCCAGGGAATGGAGAAATATCTGTGTTTAGAGCCAGACTAGAATCACGTCTGCCCGCAGACAATAGATCGGGTATCATTTTTTTTTTTTTTTTTATGTATGTTTGACAAAGGCCATACACTTCACTGGAGGCGAAGATCCGCAGACGAAGGCCAGAGCATACAGCTAATTGCTGCCGATCCTACTATTAAAAAAGAAAAAGGAATGTATTGTATACACAGAACATCGAACATGCCTTCCAACTTTTACCAATAGATCAGTGGGACCTGCATGCAGCTGGCCCTGGAAAGGGGCGGGGCTATGTGCAACGGGGGCGGGACCGGACATCGAGGCCCCGGGTTTTCCATCCTCTTTGCCAGCGTACCCAGCCCCGTCTCTCCTTGCTGCGCACGGCACCTATCCAGCAATCACCGGCTGCTCCACAAAGCAGAGCAGCCATGATCACCTCCCCTCAAGGGACATCAGGGCAGGCTCCAAATAGCGGGACCATACCACTGTAATCAGGACAGTTGGGAGGAATGCTATAAATACATTATCATGTAGCGCCTATTATTCCTGTTGTCCGACTCTACCTGTATGACTACATGTGAAGGAAAACACAGAGGCTGCTTCTTTTGCCCAACGTTTGGGAATTTATGATATTTTAGTTTTCGGAACTTGTCTCCTGTCCTACATAACAGTTTATAGACGCTGTGACCAGGGGTGAGGGTCATTAAGTCGACAGCAATTAGATCTTTTGGTCGGCAGTGAAAAGGTCTACATATAAAAAAGATCGACCTGGTTTAAATTGACGCTGAAAACGGTCAACACAATCCAAAAGGCTGCATGAAAAAGGTCAACACAGGAATAGGTCGACATGAGTTATTAAAGAAAATTGTGTATGTGGAAATCTGCTGACACGGGCACTGTATAAGTGTACAGCGACACGGACACACAGCTCCAATTTCTATTCACTTTTTTCTTAATGCACTTTTTTAATTTTAACCTATTTTGCTGTTTTGTGCCAATGAATAAACTGTATATTTAGAACAATTGGTCTGTACACAGACTCCGTCCTGCCCCCACTTAAAGTTATTCCTCCTGGTTATATATGGTGGCTAATTATTAATATTATGTAGTTTGAGCAGAAAATATTGTGGTATCAGTGGATGAGTCAAAAACTCAGGCTGCTCCCGGATCCGAAGGCGCTACACCCCACGCCCCTGAAACAGCAGACACTGGAGGAGGATTCGAACCCGTGGTGGCTCAGCCTGAGTGGCTGTCCCAGATGCTGAACTAACGGTACACGCCACTGTACCAGCCACTCATACACGGACTGTTCGTGTATCCCGTAGCTACAATGCAGTGACGTCATTCACGCTGTGCCGCACCATCGCCACCTATTGGCAGCTGCTGGAACTACACCTGGCACATAATGCATCGTCATCACTGCTGCTCCCCCTGCATGAGCACTCTGCCGGCTGTTCTGATGGAGGCAGTCACTGACTGGGACGCCATGCCCCTGCGTAGAAGAAGCGGCTGGTAAGTGCACATGTGCAGAACACCCCCTGAGCATTGAGCAACCTGTGGGTGAGGACTGGAGCTCAGTCTGTATGTTGGTCATGTATGTGACTCCCACAGGGCTGCTGCATGGTGCTCCTGGGGATATCTATGTGTATGGGCATACCAGTGTATCCTCAGCAGCGCTACTCTATGGCTCAGGTTGTAATATCTCAGCCCCAGTGCTGTCTGCATTATTATACACTGTAAATTATCTATCTGCTTTCCCAAAGTGTGACACAGGTGTATATAGACCAGATTATAATCTATGGGAAGCCTCTGTGTGTATACCATATGTTCTCTCTCTGCTGCAGTAGCTATGCGCGCTTTGCTATGTTCTATGATAATAAACACATGTGAGTGTAATGGTAAATATGTGCCCGGCATGCCAATGTGGTGAGATACAGGTGAGCCAAACCGTACAGGCTAGCAAACTGC
Source organism: Crinia signifera (assembly GCF_055691185.1). NCBI lineage: Eukaryota > Metazoa > Chordata > Amphibia > Anura > Myobatrachidae > Crinia > Crinia signifera. The sequence continues at coordinate 6,477 of NW_028142173.1, read as the reverse complement.
ACGTAGCCATTAGTGCAGATGTAGGATAACTGGGCATACTCTATATAGGCTGGGATCACTGCTGCGTTCAGGTGACACCAAGTACATGTCACCCGCCGGGATTGCTTGCTGGATGGTTATACAGGGATTATTGTCACATTAGTTATACTGTAGTCTAAAGTGTATACTGTATTATCTACCATCCTAATGGGGCATACACACAGGGGGCGGGATGTACTAAAGGGAAAATGTGATAAAACGGGGGTTTTACCGCATTTTCCTTTGTACCATTACCCGTCCGCCCCATCTCCGCCTGGCAGGGTATCTCCACCTCTGGGTGGCGATACCCTATAGATGCCTATGGGCTTCTATCGCCGCCCGCCGTCCTTGCGACCCATCCTCCATCGATCAACTCCTCCCTCAGCAGGTGTCACAGCCGGGAGGACATCCGGCTGTAGGGAGGAGGAGGAGAGGCAGGGGGACACTGACAGCCGCCAGGATGTGACGGAGACCCCCGCACACCACATTACAGGTATCGCGGGGGTCTCCGTCACCGCAACCCGATGCTAGCCGCATATGTTAGAACATATGCGGTAGCATCGCGGCGGCTGGCGATTTACATTAATACATCCCGCCCAGGGGGATATGAGGCTTATTTCTAAGTGATCTGACTAGATCGCTTAGAAATGAAAAAAGGATCACTCCACGTGTATACCCTCTGGTGATGACGATTGCGCGGTCCCGCGCGTCGCTGTTGCTTGACTAGATTTACACTGCATCCAGTTATAAATCTAGTCATTGCCAATGTTCTCACACCAGAGAACACTGGCCGTGACAGATTGTTCAGTACACAATGCTGAGCCATCTGTGCTTAACTGCAAACTTAGCACAGAGGCTCACTTGCACTGTGTGTGCACAGCTTTAGGGATGGACGTCTTTGCAATTGATGACAATAGTGCAACTGCCCATTGATTGTGGCACACTATGCAATGGATGACCATCAATGTTTTTACCTATTGATGGTGATCCATTTTCTTTGACTGATTGGATTGTGGGCCAATCAAAACATGTAGGCGGTGCTTCATGAGTGTTGGGGCAGAGCTATGCTGGTGGTAAGGGTTGCTGGTCTTACTGTACTGCATATTAAAATAATAATAATAAAAAATATATATATAATTTATGTAAGGTGCTAAACAACATATAATGGTGATTCAATTGTTTTGTGCATCCGTAGCTCTTGCCTAATGTAGTGGGAGCTAAAGAATTGTTCGCAGCACTTGCCCTGGTCTTGTTGGCTGCATTTTTGCGCCCTAAATAAACTAGATGCAGCTTATTGCCCTACTGTGCGCGAAGGGTGCGAGGAGAAATCCAGGTGACGTGCAGCCTGGGAGTCGGGTCACCAAACAATTGACTTTGATTTTAAAGCTCGTTTGTCACTGAGCGCCCTTTAGCTGTTTTGAAACTACACATCCCAGCATGCCTTGCCATAGTTTTAGTATTCCCTAATAGCAGAACTGTGGCAAGGCATGATGGGACTTGCAGTTTCACAACAGCTGGCGGGCCATAGTTTGGACATGATTGGTGTATTGGGTTCGTTAGCTGTTCACTAGCCTTTTGCACAAACCACTTTGGCACATATGGAGATGTAATCTCTTTATTAGTCTTTTTATTAGTCTTGCACTCTACTATTACATATAATGCATGCCTTGACACCGTTTCACCGTTCGTGACACCCAAAATGTCATTAAAATATTTGTTCCAACCAGATTGTTGCTCGGAAAATGTCCAAACTTTTTTTATTTCTTTACATTTTTGAAATACACAAAAAAGGGATTTTTGTAAGAACTTACCGTTCGAATCCCTTTCTCTGATATGGTCCTGGTGACACAGCTCAACACTGGGATGTAGGAGGGTCCGAAGGAGCCAGGCACCTATCCTAAATCTTTTAGAGGGTAGGCTCCTCCCCTACTGCATCCCGGACTCTTCAGTTCAATCTTTCAAAGCCACTGGAATACATTAACTCAGTACAAACGCCTGCACATATTATATGCACATTTTTTAACAATAATTGTTACTTTAACCAATTAAACATGAACATCATGAACACTGGCATACTTACTGAGCGTAAGGGAGGGATCGCTGTGTCACCAGGACCATATCAGAGAAAGGGATTCGAACGGTAAGTTCTTACAAAAATCCCTTTTTCTCTTTCAATGGTCCTGGTGACACAGCTCAACACTGGGACGTTCCAGAGCCGGTCCTTTGTGTGGGTACGCTCAGGTCTGCAGCTCTCATCACTGCTCGCCCGAATGATGCGTCCTCCGACGCGAACTCATGGAACCTATAGAATTTGGCAAAGGTATGAACAGATGACCAAGTGGCAGCCCTGCAAACCTGCTCAGCTGTTGCCCCATGTCGAACCGCCCAAGAGGTGGCAACTGACCTGGTGGTATGCGCATTTATCCTTGCCGGAACAGGCCTTCCAACTTTAGTGTATGCAAAAGCTATCACAGAGCGCAACCACCTAGCAATGGTCTGCTTAGATGCCGGCCAACCAATCTTGTGTATGTCATACAACACTAACAAGGTGTCAGTCTTTCTGACACTCTTAACTCTGTCCACATAAATGCGTAATGCACGCACAACATCCAAATTCCTCAATTTGTCCCTTTTTCTAGAACCCTCTGGGGGTTGAAACACAGGTAGAACTATCTCCTGGTTTAGATGGAAAGCAGAGACTACTTTTGGTAAAAACTGAGGTACCGTCCGAAGAACTGCCCTATCCTCATGAAATATCAAGAAAGGAGACTTGCATGACAATGCTCCTAACTCTGACACCCTCTTCGCTGATGCCACTGCCAACAAGAATACCAGCTTCCATGTGAGAAACTTAAGGTCCGCCGACCTTAATGGTTCAAAAGGTGCCTTCTGAGGCGAGAGAGAGAGAGAGGGTGAGGCGAGAGAGAGAGAGAGAGAGGGTGAGGCGAGAGAGAGAGAGAGGGTGAGGCGAGAGAGAGAGAGAGAGGGTGAGGCGAGAGAGAGAGAGAGGGTGAGGCGAGAGAGAGAGAGAGAGGTGAGGCGAGAGAGAGAGAGGGGGGTGAGGCGAGAGAGAGAGGGTGAGGCGAGAGAGAGAGAGAGGGTGAGGCGAGAGAGAGAGTGGAGAGAGAGGGTGGAGAGAGGGTGGAGAGAGAGAGGAGAGAGAGAGAGGGTGGAGAGAGAGAGAGAGAGGGTGGAGAGAGAGAGAGGGTGGAGAGAGAGAGAGAGAGAGAGAGAGGGTGGGAGAGAGAGAGAGAGAGGGTGGAGAGAGAGAAAGAGAAAAGGAGAGGGGGTGTGGAGGAGGGGAAGTGAAGGAGAGGAGGGGGGAGTGGAGGAGCAGAGAAGGGGAGGGGTGCGGAGTATAGGAGGTGAGCAGGAGGGAAGCGAGAGGAGGAGGGGAAGCAGAAGAGGAAGGGGAGCTGAGGAGTGAGAGGAAAGAAGAAAGGAAAGTAGGGGAGGGGGTGAGGAGTATTGGAAGCAAAAGAAAGGAGGGGGGAAAAGGAAAGGAGGAGGGGGAAAAAGGAAAGGAGGAGGGGGAGCGGAGGAGGTGGTTGGGGAGCTGAGGAGGAGGGGAGAACAGAGAGCAGGAGCAGACAAGAAGAGGGGGAGAGGAGGAGGAGAGGAGGCATGGAGGAGGTGCAGAGAAGGGAGCGCAGTGCAAGCTGGTGCTGGGTACCTCCTGTGACAATCAGCAGCGATGTAGCGATGATTTTGCTGCCCTTGCTCCTGGGCAGACTGGGTCTGCTGCACTTTCTCTTCTTCTGTGCTAGTCATCTCTTCCTGCTCCATCTCCCCGGCGCTGGGTCTTCTCTTCCTGTACCCCAGCACAGGTTCACTGGCAGTCAGAGAGAGAAAAGTGTGGGGAAATTGGTGAGGAGAGCAAAAGAGGGGAAAGGGAGAGCTGGGGAGAGGAGGAGGGGAAGGAGGAGAGGAGGAGAGGGATCAGAGAAGAAGGAGCAAAG